>NC_041397.2:201490630-201595630 GCF_900747795.2 Erpetoichthys calabaricus
GCTACTGTAAAATGAATTATTTACGCTTGTTTGAATAGGATATGTTGCATATAATATATTAAGTGGATGAAAGATGTACTAATAACATCCATGACATTTGTAGAAGGTTGGTTTTGTTTTGTGGTACTGCTGCTGAGATAGGCTACGACTTTCGTGGGAAAACTAATGGACAGTTAGATACACTTCAGTTTTTGTTTTTTGTCATAGTCTGGAACACCCAGAGTACTCAAAATCAGCTTTCCGTATCATTGCATTAAAATGTTGTGGTCCCTTTCTAGTGAATGTACCATCTGTCCATTGTTCACACCACCTGCACTTCAGAACAGGTAATCCACCTAAAGCTAAGCATGTTTGGGGCCGGCCAGTACTCGGATGGTAGACCATCTTGGAAAGGCTTGGGTTGCCACTGGAAGAGGTGTTGGTGAGGCCATCAGGGCTGCTTACCCCGTGGTCTGTGTGTGTATCCCAATGCCGCAATGCAGTGACGGGACCCTGTGCTGTAAAAATGGTGCCATCCTTCAGATGACACCTAAAACTGAGGTCCTGAGAGTCTGTGGTCATTAAAGACCCTTAGACATCTTTCAAAAAGAGCAGGGTGTTTTCTAAAGTCCTGGCTAAATTACCCACCATGGCTTTGTCAATCCTGGCCCCTAATCACCCCCTATCTCTCAACCCTTCATCACCTAATAGCTAATGTGTGAGTGTACCAGCGCAAGAATGGCTGCTGTCGGATCATCCAGGTGGATGCTACACATTGTAGACATTACTTTGGGGCAGATGTCCTGGAATCCCTACTTGTACTCTAAAAATAGAAGAAAAAAAATAAGTAGTAGAGGGAGATTTATAGAAGAATTGGCCTTTTTTATTATATATAGTTTTGCTGTTTTACTTCAGAGTCTATTGGGAAAGTGATGATACTATCTCTATGCAGATCAATTAGTATACAATAATTGGAAAGTGTTTGATTTGTACTTTCTGATAATGTGTAACCTTCATAATGTTATTTTAAATTGCATCATAAAATGGCATTATATTTTGATACTGGGTGTCCTTTAATGGGAGCAATTAGGCCCACCAGGAGGACTCCACTATGCTTTTCTTGCCCCAGGATCTGTCATATCTTTTTGGACCCACATGTTGTCAAGGCTGATCAGATTTAACCCTAAGGAGGCTGCTAACATGTCATAGTGTGCTTGGGATTTTGACAGCATATAAAAATATTTGTCCTCAAGGTCTTTTTTTTTTTTTTTTTTTAAGGGAATGTTTCTATGGAAACTAGGTCATAGTTGATTCTGGTCTGCAATAGATTGCTGTCCATTTCAAGTAACAAAAGTCAATTATTTTCTAGTCTAAGTACACAGGCAGGCCTCTAACTGTATTTAATTTGAACGTTAAACATGCAGAGAAAAGGGCTGCTTTGTGTTAGATAGAAAATTAGTGCTGGAACATGTTTTCCTTACATTAGACGTGTCATTCACAGTCTAAAAATATAAACTGTCTAGTATTTTTATGTACCTTTTCTCTTTTAAGTTATGATTTTAACATTCAAGTGGCACAATGGTAGTGCTGCTACCTTGCAACAAGGATACTGGGGTTCGCATCCTGGAGTTTGCATGTCCTCCCCGTGCCCACGTGGGTTTCCTCCCCAAGTCCAGAGACATGCAGGTTAGGTGAATTGGTGTTGCTAAATTGGTCCCAGTTTGTGTTTATGCTTGCGAGTGTGTTCTCCCTGCGATGGACTGGCACCCTGTCTGTGTGTTTATCCTGCCTTCCACCTGAAGCTTGCTGGGATAGGCTCCTTCTTTCCTATGATCCTGCTCAGAATGAAAAATATATTGATTTTAACATTCTTGATTTTTTTTCAGTGTCTTTTTCTGTAGTATGTTTATCAGGAGGTGGTCAACTGAATACCAATTCAGTCTCTGGTGCTTTTTTAAATAATACCAATTAGGAAATTTATTAATTGTGCATAATATATTTAACATTGCTCTTTATTTTTTTAAACAATTTGTTAGAATAATTTTAGCATATTAAGTACTAGGTATCCTGTTTTCGTAAGTGGATGCTTTATGAAAAAATATTTCATTTTGCACAAAATGTTTAGTTGTAAATACCACTGTATATTTCCGAGTAATCTTGCTTTTATTCCAAAAACACAGCATAGGTAAATGAGTATGTTCACTCTGAGACTAAGGTCGTGCAGCTGTGGCTCCAAGCCTTTATAACCTTGTGCTTATTAAAAATGAATTAATGAATGAATGAATCTATTTTAATAAATCAAACAGAGCATTGTTAATGTTGGCTGCTGCTTGGCACATACTATGCAGTTTTCCTCTAAATGCACTCATCCTTGAAAAAATATGTAAGTAGTACTGTGTAAAATATTTTTAAATGTTCATTTTTAGTTAGCACAAATACACATTTTCTGGTCATTATATAAGTTGGTTTGGCTTTTATCTTGTTGAACTAAATAACAAAGGCTGTTCTGGCTGCAACAACAGTACCAAAGTGATTTACAAATACTGTTTTGAACTATAGCCCTGGGGTCACTCCATGGCTGTTGGTTGTCGCATGTTTTTGGTAAAGTTTTTAGGAAATTCAAAAAACTATGGGTGTCATAACTATAGACAATACAATGCATGGACTAATTTGTGATTGTTGATTGGTTTCACAAAACAGATGGAAGAAAATCTTTTACTGACATGAAACAATTCAGCTATCCGTCCATTAAGTTAACCGTCTTAGTTCCATTTTATAATTACAGGTAGCTAAAACCTGTGTGTCTCCACTACATGCAAGGCGGGAAAAAGATACAATATGGATGGATGCCAGTTGATTGCAAGATACACTAAAACATGTTCTCACAAAGGGAAAACTGAGACTGGTCCATCAACCAAAAATCTTTAGGATTTGAGAGAAAAGCAGAGTAACCATAGAAATGCTCACAAATGCACAAAGGTAACCTGCTAATGAATTTGATCAGAGATTAAAACCCTCTCTGCTGGAGACTTCTGGAAGTATCCATAGCCACTTTGTCATTATGCATTAAATGAAATAGACACAGTTATTGCCATTTAGTATTCAGTTAGAACTGTTGGTTTGAAACCCCATGGCTAAAGGGAATCCAAAAATACCCTGGCCACTCTCGATGGTGGAGCTCTTAAGATTCACACAAGCCTACGATCAAATCGATCGATTCTTTGAGTTCTACTCTTATTTGCATGGATTTCCTGCAGAAAAAAGTATTTATTTCCATGTGTATCTACTTCAGATTTGATTATTGAAAAGACACCTAGAATGGCAACCTGACTTTTTAGAGTAAACACAATGGCTATTTCAAGAGTCCTATTTAAATTAACTAGAGTTTTCATTTTGTGATCACTTTCTGCAGTGTATCATGTTACATTTTATTTTTTCCCATTATTATACTGTAGGTAACTTAACAGAGTTGGTACACTTTTTTGCTGCATCTTTTTGAAGGAATGATTTTCCAAACACAGATCCTCAGACTGTTATTATGTAATGGTAAAGATAATGTAGCAATACCTTTTAAAGGACCTGTGATTAAAATATATAAAAAAAAACCTTTATTATCTTCTTGCAAACCATGTATTTTGAAGATGGAGTTCTTATGGTTGTTCCACACGTTAGGATACAGATATGCATCAGTATTGGCTGCAGAACGTTTTAACAGAATTTACAAAATAAAAAAATAAAAAAGTCAGAAATATGTTCAATGTAAATAGGAAACTGTCTGGGGGCCTAGAAGGTCACATTCAATCTCATAGTAGGTGTCCCTGTTCTCAGTCTTGGGAGCAGGTCAGAAATCGATTCCCAGGATTTAATCCAAAGTCACAGAAAGACAGCTATCCAAAGTAATAACCTCAGGCCTCATTGAGACAGAATTTACTAGCATGTGGTAATCCTTCTAGCATATGGAGCAGGAAGGAATTAGTACAGAGAAGTAATGCAAGTAAATTAAACCATCCAGGGGACTTGAAATGAAACTTTGGCTTCAATGGTTCAGCTGCAGGATATTTCTTGACATTTTTCCTTTTCATCAACATCCTAGCTGTTATATTTTCCATGTTAGGACAGTGTTGATAAGTCAATAAGTCAAAATTATTAGTGTTGACGTACATTTTCCTAAAATGTACTGGTCATCATCCAGCAACTTCTTCTATGCCTTCTTTTAGATTACGCTAACACTCCCGGGACAGTTGAGAGAGAACCTCTTTATCTTGTCTTGTCTCTGCAATTTCAAACTGGGGACAAGTGTCTAAGGAACAGTTTACTTGTTCTCAACATTTCTTGCCCATGTGGATAATGGCTTTTCATATGAAAAGTTTACTTAATCTTTCTACGTTTTTATGAGAATCAGTACAATTTTTATAATAAGCCTTAATATTTGAAGAACCTTATAAATAGATCAGTTCTGCTTCTGGAGCGTAAACTACTCCCCAATGTATTCATATTTTGTGCATGAAAGTTTGTGTCTAACTTTGATAAGCATTAACATGGAAAATACAATGAAAGCGCCTTGCAGTTTTCTTAACCCGTGTTTTACGGTATGACATTTTCAAACTGCACCTAAAATGATAAATTAATGGATGAGCAATAATAAAAGTCGTGCTAGTCTTTCCCTTGCATTACAACATTGTTTGTGTCAGTGTCAGATCAACATGCATCTTTTTGGCTTTTGTTTGACAGTACTGCAGCTAATTAGCATCCATTAAAGTCTCTGAAGTCCACTGAATAAAAGAAACAAGCATTTGAAATTTGATGACAAGCTGTGACATTTTACATTTTATGTGATCCCCGAAATTGTGTAGATGTTTTAAATACTGAGCAAGGAGGATTAGGAAAATAAACAGCAGTGTGGCCTCTCTTCATAGTAAATGGGAAGGTAAATTTAAATCTCGAGCACTTTTCTATGAACACCCTTTTCTGGATATAAGCTACAGTCTTGAAGGTCATCTCTTCAGGTTTTTTATTTGCGTTTTGTTTTTCTTAGAAATGGGCTACCCTGCAAAATGTTAGTAATAGTCAGGGAAAGCAATCAAAAATATTTATATGCTAGATGTGTATTTTTTTATGGTAAATGAGAAACCTGGAAGTGTTGGGAGGTATGTAGCTGATTAAAATGTACTCTGTAATTCTAAATTACTTATGGATTGAATAGCAATATAATAAACATTGAAAGTTAATCCTGTTTTCTCTCATGTTCTCCAGTCAGCTCTCATGTCAGCTACTCCTGCTAATGTTGAACATGTTTATTTCTCTTAGTTTTATTTTTAACTAATTATTAATGAATTATTTTTTTAACTAATTTAGTTAATTTATTTTTAAAATTTGTTTTTAGCAGAAATACCCTGAAAAACACTGCATGGGGTTATTTCTACCTTTGTTACTTATTTTACTATTTAACCAAGCACACACAATACAAAATGGCAAGAGCTAGGAAGAGGAAATGACTAAGCCTCTAGTGGTGGTAAAGGAGGGTTTGAACTGTCTGGATGAGAAAGAAAATAGTTTTGGCTAAGTGACTGCATGTGACATGTTACAAGGTGATCTCCAAGAATATTAGTGTTTTTGTACACTGAGCTGTCAATTTGCCTTGTCTTATATTGGCACGAATGCTCAAAAAATAAAATAATTGCTCTGAGAGTAATGTACAGGAAAGCAAGAGATGGAACTTTATACCAAAAACAGTGTGATAATATTTGAGAGATAACATCCCAAAAAGTATTTTTTACAAGCTAATGTGTAGTTGTTAATAGAATTTGTAGATTTTAATAACATTCACATAAAACTTAATATTCTCATTCCTGCTTTAGGATTGTAGGACTCTGAGCTTATTCTGTCGGCAAGACAGACAATATTTCAGTTGAGTATATAACAGGACCCAACGATGCACACACCCACACTTTGTTTCCCATGATATCACAGTGTCTATTATAAATAAGAGAGTCCCTTACATTGAGCAAGTGTCCAAACTTTAAGATCCCTATGTTGTTGCCAGATCTGTACACCCTGCCTGATTTGCACTGTGAATACAAACATGCTTACATTACATGCATTTGTACTCTACATTACATTTTACAGGGCTGCCCACGCTGTGCTGTGTATATAAGAACAGTTTATGGTGTGTGAGACGCATAGTTGTGCAACTTGCATACATGTCCACAGTGTGTGACATTTTCGCAGTTTACAGCTCTAACTGATCTGTGCTACACATGCTCAGATATTTTCTGCCGCCATTTTGAGAATATTGTGAAAATACTACATTGTTCTATGAGGATTCAGTACAGTTTTCATTGATAGATTAAACATATATTCCTTGCTAGGTTTTACAATTTTTCCACAACGTTATTGTTATTAAAATTGATATTTGTCATAAGACATCCTACTTCTAAAGCTATATATGCTACCAATTCAGTAGATATTCAGATCCAAACTTACTTGCTCTTTGTTGTCTCTAAGTGTGACGTCTGTCTCCTATTGTTTTGTTTCGATGACTGTACACTGCAACCGACTTGCTAATATTTTTTATTGGTTCATCTGTAGAAAGAAATATATTCTCTTTTGACAGACCAAAATTTAAAACACTTTGAATAATTTTATGTGCATATTTTTTTTTGTCTCTTTGTGCTATAATTTGAATATTTTTTCACGCTCTTGACAAATTCTCCAACTTTAGTGACAAACCTATTCTTAAATTTTGATGTTTATTTCAAAGCCGTGAAATTCACAACTTATATGTTATAAAAAAAAATAAAAACATAGTGTTTTCATATTTTTTACTAAAGGCTGTATATAAAAACAGTGAAAGTCAATAGGTATACAACAATATTCCTCAATAAAAAAAAATGTAATAGATATACAGCATTAGTATGAGCAGAAAATCAGTAGGACAACTATATAAAATTAGTAAACACACTTAAAACTAGAACACAAATTGAATGAAAATCAAAGTTACCTTGCGAATTAAGTTTTTTTTTTTTAGATTTTTTGAAGATTTTATGATTATTTTTAATACAATAAAAGTGAATTACAGAAAAGTGAAAACTATAAGACCAACCTGCTGTTATTGTCTTCCAATAGGCCACAAAACTATTTTTGTATGTTACATTTGAAGTAAACTTTTTTCAGTTAATCCCTTAAAATTTGCCCAGAAAGGAGATGAATATTCCCATGAGAAAAAAAAAATACGCTGTTGTCTCTGACTTTTTTTTTTTTTTTTCTTTCTTTCAAAAATGGTATTCATTAACCTCAAAATTAAATCTTAATCTCAGAAATTCCACCGAGGGGTATATATCATTAAGGATTTTAAATTGAAGTTAATTTATTTTAGGCAGAATGAAAAATGATATGTAATAAGTTCTGATTTTGTTTATAGAAACTCTGTGCAGATTAACAAGGAAACATACTTGAAATTTGGGAAAATCCTTCGGTTCACACCATCCTGACATGTTTGTTATTTTTACTTCCTAGTATATTAAATTGCTGAGGTTTTTATAGTAGGTAATCTATTTATTGTATTTTGAGTTTTATTTAATGTGTGTTTGATTTTTTTTTGCTAATAATTTATCAATAATAAGGCCAAGATATTACCTGTAATGGACATACAGTAATTCAGAATTACTATACAACCAACACACTGCTTTTTTCTATTAGAAACCTTA
The DNA here is from genome assembly GCF_900747795.2 of Erpetoichthys calabaricus. Classification (NCBI taxonomy): domain Eukaryota; kingdom Metazoa; phylum Chordata; class Cladistia; order Polypteriformes; family Polypteridae; genus Erpetoichthys; species Erpetoichthys calabaricus. The sequence goes on from NC_041397.2 coordinate 201,498,316, forward strand.
AAAATAATGTTTTATTTTAGTAATTTTAAATATTTAAAATAGTGATCCAGTCAATCCAGTCAAAATGCCTAATGTGTGCAGGAAACAGTATGGCATCCTTTTGAGCTCAAGTTGTCCTGTAATTATTGGAAAATAAAGATAAACATTTGCAGTTTTTCTGCATCTGTGTGTGACTGTACATGTATATGATTACTACACAAAAGTCTCACTGACTATCTATCTATCTATCTATCTATCTATCTATCTATCTATCTATCTATCTATCTATCTATCTATCTATCTATCTATCCTTGTACTTAATCGAGAGCTTTTGATATAATACATGTAATGCAACCCAAGCATTGGAGATGTGTGCTATCTTGGCCACATAACTGGGATTTGGTTCTTTCTTGTGACATGCAGTGGCGTGACCACAGTGGGGCACATTGCTCATGCCAGCTGATGATTTTCATCACAAATGCATGTGCTCTATTCGCAACAGAGAATTGTACATGATCAAAGAATTGGAGGCGTGGGCTTCCTCTGCCACATTATTAGGCTTCAGGTCCTTCTCATGTTGAATGGAGGCCCAACCATGTAACATCATCATCAAGTAAAGAAGAGCAGTGTTAACTTGCGGTATGTTTGTCTGGAAAAGTAGCTTATCTTTCATCCTCAATCTTATTATTTTATTTGTACAGTAATCCCTCCTCGATTGCGGGGGTTGCATTCCAGAACCCCCCATGAAAGGTGAAAATCCGCGAAGTAGAAACCATATGTTTATATGGTTATTTTTATATTGTCATGCTTGGGTCACAGATTTGCACAGAAACACAGGAGGTTGTAGAGAGACAGGAACTTTATTCAAACACTGCAAACAAACATTTGTCTCTTTTTCAAAAGTTTAAACTGTGCTCCATGACAAGACAGAGATGACAGTTCCGTCTCACAATTAAAGGAATGCAAACATATCTTCCTCTTCAAAGGAGTGCGCATCAGGAGCAGAGAATGTCAGAGAGAGAGAGAAAAAAGCAAACAATCAAAAATCAATACAGCTGTTTGGCTTTTAAGTATGCGAAGTACCGCCGCACAAAGCAGCTGCAAGGAAGAGAACAAAGTAGAGGTAGTCTTTCAGCATTTTTTAGAGGAGCGTCCGTATCCTCTAGGCCAGTATGTGAACAGCCCCTCTGCTCACACCCCCTCCGTCAGGAGCAGAGAATATCAGAGAGAGTGAGAGAGAGACAGAGAAAAACAAACAATCAAAAATCAATACGTGCCGTTCAAGCTTTGAAGTATGCAAAGCACCGTGCGGGAAGCATGTCGCTTGACAAAGCCGTAAGGGAACAATGTGAAGATAATCTTTCAGCATTTTTAGACGAGCGTCCGTATCGTCTAGGGGTGTGAACAGCCCCCCTGCTCACACCCCCTCCATCAGGAGCAAAGAATGTAAGAGCAAGAGAGAGAGAAAAGTAAACAATCAAAAATCAATACGTGCTGTTTGATCTTTTAAGTATCCGAAGCACCATGCAGGAAGCATATCGCTTGACAAAGCAGCCACATGTAAGCCCAGCAAGGATGGTGGCAATGTGAAGGTAGTCTTTCAGCGTTTTTTGAGGAGCAGCCGTATCCTCTAGGGGTGCGAACAGCCCCCGTGCTCACAATATATTTCAGGAGTTTTATTTAATACGTAATTCGGGCTCTGGTTGGGTAGCTTCTCAGCCATCTGCCAATAGCGTCCCTTGTATGAAATCAACTGGGCAAACCAACTGAGGAAGCATGTAGCAGAAATTAAAAGACACATTGTCCGCAGAAATCCGCGAACCAGCAAAAAATTTGCGATATATATTTAAATATGCTTACATATAAAATCCGCGATAGAGTGAAGCCGCAAAAGGCGAAGCGCGATATAGCGAGGGATTACTGTATTTTATCATTTTTGAAGAGTAGTCATTTCATTCCCCTACAAAAGCTTCCCACTACTGAACAATAAGTGTTAGTATTCATTCATCAGTATTTCCAAATGTGTGGTCTTCCAAAATCTATTCTTTCTTATTACTGTCCTCAATTTATCTTGAAATTGTGTCAAAAATGTTGTTTAAAAGTTGGTATCCAAGTTAAATTCACTTCTGATTATCATCCAGAGATTAATGAGCATTCTGAGAAATATAATGAAGAATTTCAGACATTTCTATAATTAAAAATAAAGCGTAGTAATACTTCTTTTCAGTATGATTGTCATAGTAAGCTACTCTATGTTGAATTTTCTCATAATTTTCTTTATAATCCTTTAATCTAGATGTCTCCTTTTCAGTGTTAATTTGGTTTTAAACTTGTTTTGTGGTATCCAGTCTTTCAGACTTTTGTGAATATTACTGTACATACATGGGTGAAAGTTAGGGATTATTTATTGATGACTGGAACCTCAGTCAAATGTAGTGCTGACCTGAAAAAAAGGTCACTTATGCTTAAAAGTGGGCAGGAGATGTGTCTTGTGACTTGAGACTTCTGCCTGAAAGTGTTGTCCCAAGCCTTATGTCACCATAGAACTTATTGGCCCTGTTACCAACTACCCAACTTTGCCTTTGCACTTCCATATTCACCCGTTTGACACAGCATTTGTGAACAGTCGCTAATGATGTACCTTTAATACTCTGGAGACCTAAATTTGAATTCTGGCCTATCATTATTGTGATGTGGAGTTTTTTCCGTTCTATGTGTGCGTTTCTTGCCACAGGCTACCAAAAACAGGTTAGGTTGAATGATGACTCAAAAAGTGTGTGAGACTGTTTGTGTCCTCTGATAGGCTATGGTCCCCCCAGGCCTTGATTAATGCCCAGCTCTGGGTAGGCCCCACACATGCATTTAATGTAATAAGCAGGTTTAGAAAATCAATAGATGGTTTCTAAGTTTGGTCCAGACACTCGGGTCTTCAATAACAAGGATCCTGTGAGGCAGATCGCCCCCAGAGAATCTCACCACCTGGCCATACTGCCATAACTGACACTCCCACAAAATGCAGGTAATGGGCCTCATTTGAGACTCTGTGAGCAACTGCTTATTTAATAACAAAGTCAAATCAGTGGTACCCAGGGATTTTCTGAAGAGAATCAGTACCAAAGGAGTCCAGTCATCGTCTCATGTCACTGAATAGATATTGATTTAATTATTCCGAGGCTCTAAAAATTTATTTTCAGCTTTTAATGTGCTAAAGGCAAATGTATTCTGTATTTAAAAATGATTTTTGCTTATATTTTCATCACTTCTTTGTTGGTGCAAAAGGATTCAATTTTGATTTAAAAAAAAATTCCATAGGAATGCATTTTTTTACTATTGCTATTTCTTCTGCTTATTACATATGGTAAATAATTTTGAAATCTGTTTTTACATTAAGCTTTGCATGGAAGGTTTAGTGAATTCTGGAGAGGTGCTTAACATTTCTCAGAAGGGTTCCCTTTCCGTACAAAGGAATCAATGTGGAAAAACTGGGTCTAACAGGGTCATATATGGCCTAGCTTCCCCAATAACCCTTTGGACCCACTGTGGCAGCATTCTTAAAACATTTTAAAACTATGCTGTGATATTACAAATTGCTCCATACCCAGTAATGGGAACTGTAACAGCCAATTGGTGGAAGAGGAAGGCAGCTCTCTTAAAATGCTGCTCTGGCTGGACTGGGCTAGACGCTTGCATGGCAGGAGCTTGTCCGGCAAAGAGAGGAAGCCTTTGGCTAGCCTTGAGATAATTCAAGAAAGAGGACAAAGATTTTCTGCAAAAAAGTCCAATAGAAACCCCATAAACCTTAGTTAATGCTTGACTTTGTCTCAGTGAAGAGTATGATGGTGGTTAGCTGGATGTTATGGAGATATCTGATACCATGATAGCAACAGTGTTCATGTTTCTGGGGAACATCGCTTGGCCCTTGAAATGAAATACTCTGCATATCTCATGAAAAAGTGGCTATTCTGTGTAATACCGGTCAGAGTACAAGATGGCGTGGCTCTGTTTGTTGTAGATAGTCTGTCTGTGTATTGCGATTGTTTTACAAGTATTTAAAATGTGTATATATTAACTGATTTCACTTTACATTTCTAATTTATTTTACACAATATTTCACAATACATTTTATATTATCAGAGTCTGTTCAACATTGAAGAACTAATGGGACCGCTGATTACCATGAGGTATTTGCATACTGCATAGTACTAAAATACATTTACCTTTTCACATAGGTACTCTAAATTGATAAGTTGCATACATGAGGTTTATGAAATATTTACACAGAATTTTCTTTTCTTTTCTTGCAACACTTCCTTTTTTTAGATAACCGGTTGAAGATATACAGATTCTTAGTCCTAGCTCCTTATTTAATGGATATAAGCAAATGTTTGTTTAATAGCTGGTGGCAAATGATTGTTCTCTTTTTTTTTTTAGGCCGAGATATTTTATTGATGGTGTGGGACTTGATTGCTATGTGTGAAGTGAATTTAGCAGCATTTCTCAAATGTGCAAGAGCTGCGTTGATCTGAGTTATTTTCATGCTCAATTAATATCACTCTGAGTTTGCTTTGCTGTAAGTGCTTAACGCTATACTCAGCAGGTGATGATTTTCAAACACAAGTTACATTAACTATGGAAGAAAATGAAAGTGACAATTATTAAAGTCAGGAAGAAAAAAGCCTACGGGTATCACCAGAAGATTTTGAATGCCTTTGTTCAATGCCTCCCATCTTGTTGGCTAATTGATTGCAGTAGTATTTTTTTTAGATTTTCATTCATGTGTGTATGACGATTATGATCAGTTATTTGCTATATAATATATATAAAATATAGTTTACATGCTCTCCTACTGTTGGTTTCTATTCAAGAGTAAAGTTTAATGTCTTCCCCTATTAGAGTGGTTAGGGCTTTAGGTTGGTAAGCAACTGTTATTTTGTTAAGGGGATGTGGATTTAGCAATGAAGTATGATATACACACAGTGAGAGACGGCTATGGGAGAGATAGCAGCCCACTGGCTTGCAGCAGCACCATGGTTTCCCACAAAGCATTATAGGAATTAGAGTTCTTTGGCTCGGCCTTGCTGAGAGCCGTGGGTGTCACCAGGAGGTACTGTGGGGACTGGGGAATCTTATCTTTTTGGGGCTCCAGCCTTACCTGGAAGTGCTCCCAGGCCAAGCCTTCCGGGACACTGGAAGTGCTTCAAGTGATTACTTTAAAGGAGCTGCCTGGCACTGCTCCGAAAGCCAGAGTTGAGAAGGAGAGGGACAAAGCTTATCAGAGGAGGAGCAGAGGTAGAAGGAGACAGAGAGAAGAGGAAGAAGAGAAAAGCATTTCTGTGTGCTGTATTGGTGATTTATACTATGCTTATTGTGTGGGGAAATGATTGGGAACAGTTTCCCACAGCAAAATAAAAGCGTGTGAGTTGTGCTGAACTTGTATCTGCATCTGTCTATGTTGGTTTGGGGAACTGTTGTAATATATATTATTATATATATATATAATATACAGTAAACATACATATACATACACACAATATATATTATATACATGTATAGATTAGATCAACTTTACAATTTTTTTTTTTAATTTCCTGATTTATTTAAATTTGAATTTTTCTACATTGCTGAGATTTCCATTAGAACATTCAACAAGACACTTATTTTTTTGTTGTGTACTATATCAGTGGTTCTCAATCTGTGGGGTGTGCCCCCCTAGGGGGGCACGAAGATGTGAAAAAAAAGAAAACAAGAATCGAAAATATGAAAAATACATCTTTTGAAACCAAAACAAATTAACTTAAACTACATTCTGATACTAGAATAATAAATATAGAGTTAGATAAATGTCGATAAAAGTTAAGTAGGTATAATAAAATATGCATCTATGATATATCATTAATTAAAAAAGAACAAATTGGTATTAGTGGGCTCCTTTCAAAAAAACGTTAGGGGGGCGTGATTAAAACTATTATGAAAACTCGGGTCGCAAATACTTAAAGGATGAGAAACGCTATACTATATAATGAATGAATTTTAAACATTGATCTTTGATTAATTGTCAGTTTGGATGTTTTTATTTTTCTTTGTAAATAAACACTGTGTATCTACTGCATGAAAAAAAGCATAGTGGAGAGAAAGGAAAGGGCATACAACAATAATCTGTTTTACCACATGAATAAGCAAGTCCTGTTTTAACTGCCTGAAAACCTAAAACACAAGTGTGGCCACTTAAATCGGACCTTTTAGTTTTGAATTTTCAAAGTGTAGAACAAGAATATAATGCAATTCCTAACAACTAGAATCTAAACTTTGTGGAGTGTATAGAAATGAAGCTTCTCTATTATTGATTTTAATCTTGAAGTACATGAATCAGCCTATTAAAGATAGAGACAGAGATCTGAAGTGAGCAACCCTGTCTGTTCCTCATGAAATGTTTATGTCTTAAAACTATTTTGACATATCTAATCACACTGTAAAGACACATTTGGCATTGCCAAATATAATATGTCTTTGTGACTGCATAAGTAACATAAATGTATACCTAGCCATATGTATGAAAAATCAAAAGACAAACACATTTTTGAAATGTAGGTAAAGTTTTATAATGGAAATAAAATTAAACATTGAGTTACTACGCAAGCACTGACTTTGTTTCCAGAAAAAGGAATCCATGAGTAGCATTTAAGTACAGTGCAAGCAAGCCCACCAACATACCACTTTTTTCCACTAAATATGTCTAACCCATCGTTTTCGCAACAGAGACATTAAGTTAGAGCTCATACCAGCAGTCTGTGGTGTTCCTACACCCCTGAGTCATCAGTCACCTTCAGAGAGCAATCTCTCTAGGACATCTGTTTTGGTGCCTTAGTACTTAAAGGGCCAATGTTCAAGGTAATGCTCTTCCAGCATGGCACTGAATCCTGCCCTCTTTTCCTCGTGAAGCACAAGGTCACTTCTCCGGTCTAAGATACTTAATACCTGCTGGTTGCCTGCTCTCAGGTGCATGGTGTAGCTTTGCTTGTTCCCTTCCATGTTTGTGTCTCTCATTCTTTCCTTCTTGAGTACATCTGCCTCTGTCCTTTTTGGTGCTTATAGTTATGCTATAGGACGTACTCTTCTTTCTGCACTAGCATGGCAACATTCACTGTACCTGCCATTGCATCCTTATTGCTGTCATTCTTCAGGCCTGGTGGAGTCCCCTTTTTCTACATGCAACCTCCTTATCAATCAGGACACCTCTCGGAGTATATAGGCTTCTTTGCATATATTGTATGGTGTTTTTTTTTTTTTTTTTAGTAATTCAACTTTATTTTGTCATATTGTTGCATGACATTTATATTTTAAATACATTTGTAACTACCTGACTTACCTGGTTGTTTTGCTGTGCATTGGATAGGACACACTACAATCCATTCATTTCTTGACACTTGCACTGTGCTACTTGCTAGTGGCCAGCGAAGAATTTGTGACACCTGGGTTCCAGAGGCCCTCAAAAGCAATTCTTTAACATGTTCAGCAAGAGAGAATCTCTCATGCGTTTGTGTACAGGAGCAGTTTGTAGCGGTCTGCAAGAGGTGTGCTTCCTGGGGAAGTTCCCTGAGCTTTCAGGCAGCACATACCCTGTGTATAGCATCATATGTCATTACATTTCACTCACCCACAGGGCAAATCCTGCTGACGGTGACAGTGTTCCTATCTAGACTTTTCCACTGCGATGACAGGCCTGAGTTACAAAGGTACTCACATACAACTCTTTAATGTTTCGAGCAAGAGAGTAGGTGCAGCACCTCGTGCAGGGTGGGGGCTGCCTGAGAACTGTGGTGATGTCGCCAAGATGCACACCCCTTGCAGTGGCTTAGAGACCATTCCTGAATGTGGAAGCATGAGAGACTCTCTTGTTTAAAGCATTAGAAGCTGTTTCTCAGTACCTAGACTCTAGTAGTTACCGCAGTGCAAATGTCCAGACTAAGATAGACCATGGTTAGTCACACTCACTCCACAACGAATAAACTGCTTTTGCCCAAGGGGAAAAGTGGAAATGTAAAAAGTAATGACAAGTTATATATTACCAAACTATACTTGTTGCATTTAGAATATAACCATTGTTAGCACTGGAATTCTTTTTTGTATAAAATATTCGTAGTTTTTCCTCGGCAAAGAACCCCAAATTGAAATAAATAACTCCGGAGACAGTATAGTCCCACCCAGGGCAGCCTGGGACCATGACCAAAAAGCATGAGGAAAATGCTTGCTTAATGAACAGGTTAATATGATGGATGGGTATCAAACTTGGATTTCTTGAGGTGGTGCTGTATCTGTGTTGATAGATAAGACTGTGGAATTTCATACTACTCACTTTATAAACTGTAGCTCTCTATCCAGACTTTGATCAGGTATTTCCAAATTTCTCAGTAAATTTTCAGTGAGGAAAAAACGATTGTGTTAAGACTAAATGAGATCAGTGTTTTCAATCCGTTTCCAAAGGTTGAGTCAGCTATGGGTTCTTCACCGCTTGCTGCAACACTAAGTTACTTCCACAATATCTCAGGGGGACAAGACTGAAGGTTCTGTATTAAAACCGGATTTATGTATTTTTAAAAATATAACACAGAAGCAGTTGCCAGGCAGATGGTGATGGTGGTGTGATAGTGAGAGATTATGCTGGAAACCCCAGATTGCAATAAATAACTCTGGAGACTATATGGCCCCACCTGGGACGGGACTTGGAGCCATGACACACATGGCAAGGGAATTGCTTAGTTAAAGAAGAGGTTAAATGAAGCAGAAGTAAATCAAAGTTTCTTGGTTGAAAGGTAATCCTGTTAATCCTCATACCACCACTATAACCTGTGTGGTTCTGTTTCTCTGATGCCAGATACTCTGACCCTGAGCCTCTAGGATGAGGTCATATTGATTTCATTTTGGTAATTAGAGTGCATGGAGGTAAATATGCAATAAAACTACAACTGTTGTCAGAGTCCAAAGAACTTTCCAGAATATAATTTACAGTAAGTCAACAGTATTTTAAAACCACTCAGCCTTTATTCTCTGAATGTATTAACTAATCAGTGATCATTATTGTCCCAAAGCTACATTTGTTTATTATGATTTCTTGTTCACCATCATCATACATAAGCAGCAAGCTGTTGTCAATTATTTATTCACTTACACAGATTTGAAAATAATAAATAGTCTATTCAGTCTCTGTATATATGTAACTATGAAAATCCTGGTTAATTGGGGGGGGGGGGGGGGGGGGGCATTCCCTCTTACTGCTCCTATTTCTTATTTCCCTTCCTTCATCTTGTGATTCTTACAGTGGCAGCATTTGGCAAAGCAGCTTTTCTTCTGTCCACACTACTTGACTAAGAATGACAGGGTCAGTCTATTTCTGTTTCTGGGTGAAGGCTTTAGTTTGTGTTACCCCGTGCATCAATGGAAGGTCCATAGGGGCTTACAGTCTGGACTGGGCTGATAACAGTGTTAGGATGACAGAGAAAGAATAGGGTGATTAGCACTTGGCAGCATCACCTGCTGCTTAGGGGTTAGTGAAAGCACAATACCAGCCCAGCCCTTCTGCACTGTCCCTTTTGTTTTGGTGCCTGTTTGGAGAAAGCCATATAACAAAATAGGCTGATTTGTTACAATTAGAATAACATGCCACTACAGCTGCAGGGCCACATGCATTTTTCTCACACCGGAGGCCTTAATGACAGGCTGTAGTCCTGGCTATTTGGATTTTGGTCCATAAAGTTACTAATGCAAAAGTAATGTAGTGCTGAACATCACCTGAGGCCATGTGCAAATCATAGGAGAGGAGTATTCAGTGTGCAAAAAGAAACAAATCATATTTTTGCTGTTTGTTTTTGCCTTCCTTTATTTTCTACCTAAACTTGAATGAGGTTTCATGAAATTCTACTAGGAAAAGATCTAGAAATATATTTGTTTTCTGTACTTCTATCTACTGTAAATGAAGCATAAACCAAGATTTTAACCATTAATAACATTAGTGTGTTCTGGTGATGGACACATTTCATTATACTAATTTGTTTTCTCTTTCTATTTGTTTCAGTCACGTGGACATGTATTACAGTTCTATGATTCCTTGTGCTCAAATGTTGCTCCTAACCATTCAGTCACTTAATTAACCCTTGAATTTTCAATAGCAGTGTCAAAATAAAATTAGACAGGTCATTGACTAGATAGCTCCAAAAAAGACACACAGGTAGGAATCTACACCTTCACCATAATTTTTACTGTTGTAAAGGTGCAACTCTAGCAATGGTGGAAGATGAACACTTTTGACTCAAATAAAAAGCTTGTTCTGTATTTGAGCACAATCGTTATATAAAATGTTTAAAGGTAAGTTACTAATGAAAAAATCACTGTCTCTAAGTGAACTGTACCATGCAATCTGTTCGCTGTCAATAAAAATATTATATTTTGGCAATACAGTAATGAGTACCAAAATCTTGAGCCCATTCAGTCTGTCAAAGTATCATAAGGTATGTTAATTTAAAAAAATCTCAGGATTTGGATGGAATATTAATATACAGATTTCTGATGATGTGTTATGGCGGCACAATGGTTAGTGCTGATGTATCATGGGCCTAGGGTTCATATCCCAATTCAATCCCCATCATTGCGGATTTCACACATTATTCGCATGTTATATTTCTCTAGGTGCCCTGAGATGTGGAAGGGGGAAAAAAACAATCAAAGCCATGGTGAGTTTAGTGGACTGCTGCCATAACTGATGGTGCCATGATAGGGATCAGCTCCCTGAGTCTCTGAAACAGATTTAATACCGTAAATTTATTAAAGTGTAACGTTTACTGATTTAGCTCCTTTTAGCTACATTTATGGTAGTTACAAATGTACTTTTGTGGCTTCATTTGATTGTTCAGATAATCTAGAAATTTATTATTAAAGGACTTCCTATAAATAACTTCATCCTCATCAATTATCTCAAAAGCCAATATGGTTAAATTAGTGATCTGCACATCACAACTTAGTGATGCAGTGGTCTGCACTTTTGTCTCATAGCTATAGAATACTGGGCTCGAATCGTGGCTTTGTCATTGGGTGTGTAGAATTTACATGCTGTTCCCTTCTCCAAGTGGATTGAGGTCTTCGGATTCCTTTCACATTCCACAAGATGCTGATTAGGTTATCTTTCAATATTTTAAATTGTTGCAGTGTGCATGAGTGAGACCTGTGTTGAAGTGGTGCTTGGTCCAATGCTGCCAGAATAGTTTCCAACCCATCCATGACCCAGAATTGAATTAAGCTAGCCAAAAATGGTTTAGATAACTGGATGGACAACCCATGTTTATTAAATATGCAACCTTTCATTTTTCTGTGGGATCGTCCTATTTTTTTTCTTTAAAAAAATCGACCAAAATTTTTTTTTTTGGTATTTGATACACTGCATTAATCCCAGAGGGGAAACTGTCTTTTCCACATGACCTTTGTAGGTTATAGCCCTGGGTCAGCCACTGTACAGCACCCAAATATGGAGATAGGTTACGGTCACAGTGCTGACGTGTATATTTTTAATTGTACAATTACCAGGTGTCCTGGATTTCAAAAGGATCTTTTATATCATTTAAAGATGATGAATATTAAAATGGATGTATCGAGGAGTCTGCGGTGGGTTGGCACCCTGCCCAGGATTGGTTCCTGCCTTGTGCCCTGTGTTGGCTGGGATTGGCTCCAGCAGACCCCCGTGACCCTGTGTTCGGATTCAGCGGGTTGGGAAATGGATGGATGGATGTATCGAGGAGTCTTAAAGGATGGAGTTGACAGCTTCTTGCCAGAAGATCCTTAAAGGAATACAATATTTGGCGTTTTTCAAGTACTCATTTGACTGGCCAGCCTACACCTGGAATCAGTTTTTATTTAAAAAAAAAAAAAAAGCACAAGAATATAGACAGAACTTAGCAAAGCAAAATAAACAACTATAGGAACAGTTTTTTTTTTTTCTAATCACATTTTTGATCATCCTTAATATTGCCAGTTATGGAGTTTTGCAGTTATAGTCACAGAGGTAGTGCTTCCCAATCAGAAGCGAGGAAAGATTTACTGTTGTGCATTTATTTGTCTATGCAGCAATACTGGCTAAGAAAACCTCTTCCTCCTGGGATACACCAAGCCGTAGGAGAAAGCAGTAATTAACTGGAAAAGCAGTAGGCATTGTTAAACTAAGAACTCAACCGCAAAGAGGATACAAGCTTTTTACATACGCTGCTACCCTAAGGCGGCTGTTGACATTGCTTTAAGAGACGTCTGCTCTGTGCAGTTAATCTGCCTATCTATATCTGTGCGTATAATATATTCATGTGTGTATGTTTTTTGTATGTTAAACTGAAGAAGCTGTTTTAAACTCCTCTACTTAGAACAATACTGTTCAGCCTGGAGGCATAAGCAGATAAAAGTGTTTAGCAAATCGCTTCTCTACTTCCCCCTCCTCCCCAATGCTGCCCCCCCTGCCGCTCTCTCGCCCTTGCTGCCAGCTCTGTTAACTTGTCACTAGTTATTGCTGAAATTCAAGGCACCATATGCCACAGTATATCTGTGGGAATGTCCCACACCCCCTAGACAATAACATGAAAGTCTTTTATGTTCTTCAAGCCAGAATGTAATTCCTTGTAAAAATGTAGGCCAAGGATGAAAGCTTGCCACATTTTATTTCCCTGTTTTGATTTCTGCTCTGTTACCAGCTATTATGGGCCTTCCTTGCATAATGCAAACATCTGCGTCATTTTTGAAACGTCTCAGATGGAGATCCCTGTCTGCCATTTTCACAGTTATGAGCACATCAGTCACCAACATCTGGCATTAATTAAGAAAAACATGAATACAAATGTTTCTTCGTAACTGAGGATCATTCATTAATCTCAAGTGACCCATTTGGAAGGTTTTGACCCAGATTTTTGAGCAATCAACGCAGAATCTTTCAGAGTTGATAGTCCATGACTGATGTGTAACAAATCCAAAGCGAATGATCATTTCAATTAAACAATTGACTTTTCAGAACTATTAGTTTTAGAAAAGCTTATTTAAAGATTAGAAAATTTATATACAGATAGATAATAAATTACCACCTGGTTTTTGAGTAAGGTGGGACAAGATAGACAAGTTCAGTGGCTTTCAGTATTGTATCAGAGCACCAGGGGAACAAGACCAAATTCCTGATTGTGCTGCTACCTCTGTGGAGTTTTCACTTTTTCCCTTTGAGTGAGTGGCTTCTCTCTGGCATCCCAAGATTTGAATATAAAGCTAATTCATGTGAGTGTACAGTATGTGTACCCTGATAGACCTGCACCACATCCAGTGCTGGTTCTTGCTTTGCACCAAATGATGCCAGGATAACTTAAACACTCTGTAACCTTGGGATTAATTAAATAAGACCAGAAAATGCATGGAATAATTGAATGAATTACCTGAAAAACTTACTAGATTCTTTTAATTCATAATCCTGTGTAGCTAGTATGGCTGAGAACAACGTAATGATTACTCTGCTGTGCTTTAAAAGATTTCACATAAACATTTGTATTTCCTGAAAACTACATTCATTTGAACGTATGAAATTAATTACTCCTGACCATATAGTTAATGTATAAAAAGGTTATTTGCTCAAGATTTTGCTATACTGAACACCACTCCATTGTTCTTTTCAAGTAGAGATATAAAGAACAACCATATTTTACATTTGAAGCATATGGTGGTTAGGTGATTTGCTCACAGTTATAAAGTGTGGCTGAGGTAAATATTCAAACAACCATCTTTGTGGTTAAGAGTCCATTTTCTTACTACTATATATAAAAAATCCTTCAGCCTTGACTCTAGGATTATTTTTACAATTTCAACGCTTCATTATGCATGCTCTAAATGCTAGAAATTATTGTTCCATAGTTAAAATCTTGAAATACAAATTGATTAATTTGCATTACCAAATGTCATATTATAGCATTATTAAATATTGTTAAGACTGTCAATTTGAGGAAAGTTCAGAGCTAGCACTTGGGTAACAAGGTTTGGGTATTTTGTAGTACACACTTGACACAACAATTCCCTGAAGAACTGAGGGATGCAGGGGAGGAAAAAAGTTGCCCACCGCAGCTGGTTGCCTAATTAGATTCTTCCTCATTAAGTCTGATCAAGGCTTTATCTAACGCTTAACAATGTGCGGAAGTGTCAGTTGGGAATACTTCCCTGTAACGGGGAGCAGCATATGCTGCCTCTCCAAAACATTTAAGTGCCTTGCTGTCCAACAGAGTACAAATCTCTCGCTTGTCCTTAAAGGTGAGGCAAGCATAGCAGAAGATCTATCTACTGACACTTGGAAGAACTACTTCTTCCACAGAACAGGAAGTAGATGGCGGTCTGTTAAGTTTGTTAACTTATCTCTTACTTTTTTGTTCTTACCTTACCATTTTCTAAATTATAGTACTAATAAAAATGAATGAGTTTTTATCCAAACCATTCATATTTTAGAATCAACACTGGAGTCTGTAAGGTGGAGTAGTGGCTCTGAGGCTAGGGATCTGCACTGGCAATCGGAAGGTTGCCGGTTCAAATCCCGTAAATGCCAATAGGGACTCTTCTCTTTTGGGCCCTTGAGCAAGGCCCTTAACCTGCAATTGCTGAGCACTTTGAGTAGTGAGAAAAGCGCTATATAAATGCAAAGAATTATTATTATTACTTAAAGATTTCTATAGAAAGCAAAAATTAGATACATTATTATTCACTGATCCATCCTGCTGCTGTTGGAGTAATCAAAAACCATTCTAATTCCATGATTCCTTCCATCGTGCGTTGAGATTACTACTTTGGAAGGAAAATTGCACTAATGCACTGAAAATAAGAGTTCAGTTTTTAAGGCTAATGTCTTATAGTCAAGACTGTTCTCTACTGTGGGCTACATACAGTAAGTTTATGATTTGGCCTGCTGCTCATTACTTTTAATCCTTGTACATGCAAATACAATCACCCATATGCTAGGCTATGGAACATGAGGAGGTATAATGCAAATACTATCGATTGCCTCTCAATTGTATAACCTCTAATGGAATTTTTAATTAAAAATATTAAGGCTAGAAATCAGCAGCCACATTGGGTCACAACTGTCCAGCCTAAAAAGACACATTTTTGCTAGTATAGTATTTGTTTATGTGAACACAAAGTTAATTTGAACATACAAGATAATAGTTTGTGCTGATATGTTACTTTATTATTGATGCTCATGAAGTACAGTTTTCATATATTGGTTTGTGTGTAGGTCCTCCCTGTGTGGAGTTTGCATGTTCTCACCGTGTCTGTGTGGGTTTCCTCCGGGCGCTCTGGTTTCCTCCCACAGTCCAAAGACATGCAGGTTTGGTGGATTGGCGATTCTAAATTGGGTGTGTTTGTGTGTGTCCTGCGGTGGGTTGGCACCCTGCCCGGGACTGGTTCCTGCCTTGTGTCCTGTGTTGGCTGGGATTGGCTCCAGCAGACCCCCCGTGACCCTGTGTTCGGATTCAGCGGGTTGGAAAATGGATGGATGGTTTGTGTGTAAGCTATATTGGGTTGATGGTGTGGACACTTTTGTGACTGAAGACAGAGAAGAAAATTAAAATTAGTCAAAACCTTTTATTGATACATACCAAACAAGGGTAAAATGACAGAGAAACACAGTCCTAGGACACCGCGCTTCATCTGCCTCGAGCGCAGATGTCCTTGCTCTTTTATACCTTTCTAATCTCCTGATCGTTGACCACGTAAGAAATAAAAATAGCGTCCTGACTCATTGTATTTTTCCAATTTTGTAAAGTCATTACCCTAAAGGTATATTTTCTTGTCACACACATCATCAAAAGAAAACTTCCAGAAAGTATACATGCTTTTTGTCACGTACGCAAAACACAAACAAGTTTCATCATTCTGTCCTATTTTCTGTACACACATACATTTTGTTCAATTACATCATTTTATGTTTTTACACTCCTCCCTTTTTGAACAAAATGATGTGGGCAATATAATTCTATCTTGAAATGGTTGATGAAGGGGAAGGGGGGGAGAAAGGGGATGGGGAGGAGAAAATGGAAGAAGCTATACGAGACATGCGCTCCTCATGTAGCATATATGCCCTTTCCATAGAGGCGGTAAAGTACTTAGATATTATATAGCGAAACAAAGGGATAATACAACAACCAACCAGGAGGAGGAGGCAAAATGCCACAACCAAAGAAATGAAAACAGATCTTATCCATTGTCCCCAGGATCCGAAGGAGGATGCAAACCACTGATCCCAGGGATTTGTAATGCCAGAATTAGTGGAAAGTTCTTTAGAGAGAGCAGTGAGGCCTGCCAATGCACGAGTTATTGATCCATCTGGCGCGGTATTATTTGGAATATATGTACAACAAGCATCACCAAACATAGCACAGACACCTCCCTTTTCCGCAAGTAACATGTCCAAGGCTAGACGATTTTGCCAAGTCATCAGAGAAGTACAGTCAAGCTGTTCATGTATGCCTTCAATAGCGTCTTTGGTGAAGTTCTAGGAGTGGTTTGGGAGAGAAGAAAGGAAGACAGAACGGTGTTCAGAGAAAAGTTGACCTGAAAAGTTTGAGAACAAAAAGAAAATGGTAATTCTCCTACCCATGTCGTTCCATTAGATTTGAAACATGTATAATTTCCTTCGTGAGTTTGAAACATAGGGGTAGCCATGTGACGGGTGGGGGGAAAAAGAATAGATAGATTAGAACACTTTGAACCAGAGAGGGGTTTCTTGGAAGTAGTGAATAAGTACAGAAGGCAGGGCAACCCCACGGGGTCAGAAATGTTAGATAATGGGAAAGGGACTGTAGCTAAATGGGGACGGGCTGCAGCGCACGCATAACAATGAGAACGATTAACTTGCTTAGCTGAATAGAGAACCCACTGCAACCATCTATTCTGATCCCCATAACCAGTTTCTACTGAAAAAGTGGATGAAAGGGTGGAAATATTCATAATCTTAACAGGAGAAAAGTCTGAACCAAAAGTTGGGGAGATGGGTGTGTGTGCAAGAGAATGAGGGGTGTTAGTAACAGGATTGTCAATCTTAATTAGAAATCTCCCTAAAGGGTCTGTTCCAGATACATATGCCCCTAATACATATATTCCTGAGTCATGTAAAGAGGGGTTCTTCAAAGTAATGATCAAGGGGTTACAATGGTTGTCAGCACATTCATGAGAGGCATGTCCTTTTATGATAGAAAACCGATTTTTCAAACCGTATTTTTGGGCCTCAAAAGGTTTATAACCCCAGTCCTCAGTTCCAGTGTTAGCAAAAACCCATTGCCAGTTGTCGCAGTTACTTCCCCTCATACACACGTATTTGTCAGACCCGGTCCACTGGGCTTGTCGACCAGTCCCACAGTTGATAATAGAGCAGAAATCAAACTGCACTGATGTGGTAATTCCCAACGGGAAAGTCAAGGTGACCAGGGCAGTAGACAAGGGAAAAGAAAAGCATAGTAGCACAGCAATCAAGGGTGCCATCTCTTGCAATGTGAAGCGTGAATCCAGGCAGGCAGTCCTTCAACTTTCACGGCGTGTGGTGTGGACAGAAGAATTTGGAATGGTCCTCTTCACCTAGGCTGATGCCAGTGTTTCCTCCGAGTATCTCGAACCAGGATCCAGGTGCCCAAGGGAATTGGTAAATCCTTGGAAAAGGGGCTGGTCCTCCAGGCTTGATTAACCTGCTGGTGGATTTCCTTCAACGAGGTTCGTAAACCTGCAAGACTAGAGAGAAGATCATTGTCCACAGTATGCAAATTCACATTTCCTACAACCATGCCAACGGGCATGGGACGTCCGGTCAGAATCTCAAACGGCGATAGTCCCAGTTGTCGGTGTGTCCGTCCCCTTAGTCCCATTAAAGCTAAGGGTAGTGCATCCGGCCATGATAAATTAGTTTGTTCACAAATTTTTGCGAGTTTAGCTTTTAAAGTGCCATTGCATCGTTCTACGATGCCTCTGCTTTGGGGATGGTATTTACAATAGCCAGGTGGTTAATTCATTTAATGGAGTTAATTAGTGCTTTAGCTACTGTTTTGGCATCGTGTTTTGAAAGGAAAGCCTCTACCCATCGGGAGAACACATCGACAATCACAAGACAATATCGGTACCCTTTAGACGGGGTTAGTTCAATGAAATCCATTTGGAGGTGTTCAAACGGACCCATTGGATTAGGGGTAACGGCGGGACTTACCTGGGTACCTTTTCCCACATTAAACTTTTGACATATTGCACAGCATCTGCAAAATTGCTCTGCATATGTAGAGAAACCTACAGCTTCCCAATGTTTTACAACATCTCGAACCATGGCATCTCTTCCTGCGTGATCGAGGCCATGGGCGATTTTTGCCATTCCTGGGAAAGAGGCTTTTGGGAGAAAAGGTTTGTTAGTGTGTTTATGAGTCCAGACTCCATCAGAGAGGGACCCTTCTTTGGACCATTTTCTCCTTTCGATATCCGTGGCTGCACTCTGTAAAGAAATAATTTGATTATCAGGGTCCTGGTCATTTCTCTGTTGGTGTGTTATTATATGCAGCCTCTTTAGCAAAGTGGTCAGCTAATTCATTTCCTTTGCTAACAGGATCCTGTTTTCCTGTGTGAGCTTGACATTTAACAATCGCTAGCTTCGATGGTTTGGTTATAGCTTCTAAAAGGGATTCGATCAATTTCTGATGTTGGATGGGTTTGCCAGTACTGGTCTTAAATCCCCTTAGTTTCCATAGTGCTCCATGATCATGGCAGACTCCAAAAGCATACCTGGAATCTGTATAAATTGTTACGATCTTCCCTTTGGACAGCTGACATGCTCGAGTGAGTGCTACGAGTTCAGCTGCTTGTGCACTTAAGCTTGATGAAATTCGATTTGCTTCCAGCAGGCGGTCCCCTTGGACCACTGCGTAACTAGTTGAGATGTGAAGTTTTGGCTTGTACTAGGATAGAATGTACAGCGTGAGGCACTTTAACTGTTAGGGGGCTCATGAGAACTACATCCGTGCTTGCTAATACAGCTTCTGTTGTTGCAGCCACAGCACGAAGACACGGAGGAAATGCTGCGGCCACTGGATCCAGTTTTTTTAGAAAAAATAAGCCACCGGTCTTTGTTTATCTCCATGTTGTTGCGTCAGTACTGCATTCATAAATCCCTGCTTTTCGTCCACGAACAAAGTGAATGGACGAGAATGATCAGGCAAACCTAGCGCGGGCGCAGATAGAAGAGCAGTTTTGAGGTTACAGAGAGCCTTCTCAGCCTGTTCATTCCATAGGACCTGGCCAGAAAGGAGGATGCCAGGAGTATTAGCCAATTGTTGCAACGGCTGTGCTCTTTCAGTAAAATTTAGAACCCACTGTCTGTAGTGGCTGTAATGCGATCGCTAGAGAGAGCTCTTGTTCCATACGTAATGTCATGACCTAGATATTTTACAGTTGTTTTGATTAGCTGCAGCTTAACCTTAGAAACTTTATGGCCATTTTCCCCCAGAAACAGCAACAATTTCTGAGTATCTATTGTACAATTTTCTTCCGTAGCGCTACATAACATTTCCATCTACATACTGTATCAATGTCCTATTTCCGGCCAAAAGCCTTCTAAATTTTGGGCAAGAGCTTATCCATAAACACAAGGGGCTTCAGTGTATCCCTGAGGCATGACGGTCCATGTCCAACGGCGGTACCGCGTTTGACGAGATCGGGATGTACGGCGGAGATGCCAGCCTCTGCTTCGGGAGACAGAGGATATTGGGCACGGTGCGGGCGGAAGGAGGATTTCGGGTGGATCACCAGAGGCTCACAATGGGCTATCCTTAAACGGTCAGGAGTATCAAAAATACCTGGAGTAACTTGTAACCAGTCTGTTCTTTCAAGGCATTTTTCTACCCATAGTCCTATTTCCCCCCATTTAACAGTGCGTGATTTAGCTAAGGAAATATGAGGCACTGTGCCGCCAAGATAAAATATGTGCTGTGAGCATGTAAGATGAACAGAAGCAGCTGCCTTTGTGGGTTTCGGGGCAAATACCAGAAGTAAGGAAAGATTCTAGCCAGGGGGTGTCTACTTCTATAGGGAAGTATTGGGCAGTACAGTGTAAAATGTCAGGGGCCTGTAAATTGGGAAAAAGACAAGGGGAAAAAAAAAAAATGTAGGGCTTTGAGGAGAATGGTGTGTGGGGAAATATCTAAAGTCCATGCTGCAAAAGAGGGTTTGGGGTAAGTGGTAATTTGACACAACAACTTGGGGGTTGAACAGAAAAGAAAACGATGCAGTAAGGTATGTCCCCCAGGACGTGACTGGACTTGAAGAGGTTTTGATACTTGAAGAAGGTGAGGTTGTCCAGAAGCAGTAAGCACAGTAACAGTTTCGTTCGAGGCAGGGACCTTTGCCAGCGAGAGGGTAGATCGAGTGGCACCAGTGTCGATTAAGAAAACAGTCTCAGTGCCATCAACGAACAATGTCAGTAAAGGATCAGTCTCTGAATTATGGGTGAGCAAAGGTAGTTGAAAAGAGTGGCTGGAGGTCCCTGCGTTTTCCTATGGCCAGTATTGTTGGTCAGGGGTGTCAGAAAAAACAGGTGGAATAAGGGGAGGTGGGGGCTGTTGCTGTCTGTGAGGGCACTCCCGACGAAAATGTCCAGTTTCACCACAGGCGTAGCAAGAGAAGGAATTAGCATTGGAATTTAAGGGAGAGGGAATAAAAGGATTCTTATTGTGGTCAACAGGAGGAGCTCTAAAACCACCTCGTCCTCGTCCCCTTCCTCTAAAGCCATATCCTCGACCTTGGTCAGGAGTATTCCTGGTATAATAGTTCATCTGTGCTGCCAATAATTTGGCATGAGAGTCCGATTCCTTCTGCTTAGTTTGTTTTTCGGCATGTTCAGCATGTCGTTTGACTTCATCAAACGTGGCACTTTCCCACTCAATACAGGAAGTGCGGACCTTGTTTTGTATATCAAGGCGCAAACCGGAAACAAAAGGTGGAACTGCAGCTCGGGTGCGGTCATCAGCATTTCCCAAGCCCGAGTGATTAGCCATAAGGTCTTGAATCCTATGTGCCCATTCATCAACGGTTTCGTCTCTCTTTTGTTTTGCAGCAGAAATAAGGGACCAGTCCGTTCCTTTTTTATATTTTTCTGCAATATTTTGTCTCAACGCCTCCCATTGTGGGTTAAATTCGCCTTCTCCACCTATCCCCTGTCCTCGAGTTAAAGCTGGGTTCCATACCCATGGAACGTCATTGCGGACACCCCTGCTAACAGTGGCCCATGTGGTCCCAAGCTTTCGACGAAGTACCTGGGTCCATTCAGCAGCATTAGGCTTATACATGCTATCTAACTGATCAAGTTGTTCAACAAATTTTAGTCCTCCTACTTCCTTTGGATCTGGAAGTGCATTCACGACATCTTTTAGTTCTTGGATGTCCCAGTTCCGATTTATCATAACTGTTGTGGGATTTTGGGGTCCGGCTGGATGGGCAGGGTTATAATGGGGATTGGGAACTTCTATTAAAGGGCAAGTAAGTAAAGGTGAAGGATCAGAAGAGAAAAAAGTTGGAGCTGGTTTGTGACTTCGAGTGCATTTGGAGACGGGGGTTTGTCTAGTACAGGGTGGGTCATCACGATGGGTAGAGGGGTCATAGTGATCTGTGCCTGGGGAATCATCAGGGGAAACTTCTGCTAGTTGTAGTGCAGGGGGGGCAGTCGGAATGGGGATAGAGGAGGGGATAATGGAGGTGCCTGAGGTTGGTACTGAGGAGGGGAAAAAATAATAGGATAAAGGGGGTCTTTATTTGGATTATTCTTCCTTTTCCTCCCATCTGCCTGTGGTTCAGTGCCTATCTGAACTTTCTGTAATGTAATTAGTAATTCCTCTTTCTCCTTTTTAGCCTTTCCCTCATTTGCCCGCAACAATTCATTCTGTTTCTGTACTGCTTCTAAATTTCTGTCTTTTATTACTAATTCCCATCTATCGAACATATCCATTCGATACGGTCCACTATTATAACAACCCTGCTTATTCCTACACAGGATCTTCCTAGTTTCCTGTATTTCACTTACATCTCCTGTCCCCTCTATCGGCCAACGCCCACCACTCTGTCTATTCCATTTCTTACATGCCTTCTTGAAATCTAAACCTGTCTTCTTTTCTATTAATTTTCTAGGAGACCCATTTTTACGGGGCGTCTGTTGATCCTCCGAAAATAATTCTTCCAGCATTAATGATTTCGGTCCCCCTGTGCGGCGATTAACAGGCTTACTGTTATAAGTTCCCCTTGCTCTCCCGGGTTCTGTATTTAATTTTCCAACTATTTTTCCATAGCGCTACATATCTTCCATAGCGCTACATATACTGATTCGCCTAATCCCTTGTCCGTATGAATCAGCGAGGTATAAAGTGTGCCACTCACTATTCCCTTACTGTTCCCTTCTTTTTCCCAAGGGGAGACACCTAACTATCGGTCCTTTCCCAGTTCCCAGGAGAACACGGTATTGTTGCTTATTCCGTATGTAGATTTATTTATTTTTCCATAGCGCTACATATCTTCCATAGCGCTACATATCATTCCGTTCCTAACAGCAATCCTGCAATCTGTGCTCTTTTTGGTTTATATTTCCATACCACCCCATTACTCGTCCCGTTAGCCTGTCCGCTCACATCCCCGGATTCCAGCTCAGGTGACTTCGTGTCCGATTCGGTTCAGCAGAATACTACATCAATACGTCCAGCCGAGTCTAGGATATGGGTGAAGCCAGTATCCTTTCATCAGACCTTTCGTATGCGTCAAACTGCTTGGGTCAAGTCTCCATCACCTTAAGCAACCCGTTGAGATATGAGTATGACTAGACGGTCAACAGGAAACTCGCCGTCCCGTTATTTAGAAAATAAAAAAATGTTCGGAAATCCCCCGGTGCTTACCCCAGCCTGGAAGTGTGCAAGCTCTGTCTGGAAATCCGTTCAGTCACTGTGGATGTAGCAAAGAGGAGACCAGGGACTCCTCACGCAAGAACTGTTTCAGGACAGGGCAGTCCTAACTTTTGCCGGAGCTGCATGCTCTGCTGCCGGAGCGCTCAAGTTGACGGCAGTCCGCTGGTAAGACGGATCACTGAAATGGTCTCGCTGGAGGAGTCGACCGGCCGTCTCCTGCCCCACGTCCGGGCGCCAAAAACTGTGGACACTTTTGTGACTGAAGACAGAGAAGAAAATTAAAATTAGTCAAAACCTTTTATTGATACATACCAAACAAGGGTAAAATGACAGAGAAACACAGTCCTAGGACACCGCGCTTCATCTGCCTCGAGCGCAGATGTCCTTGCTCTTTTATACCTTTCTAATCTCCTGATCGTTGACCACGTAAGAAATAAAAATAGCGTCCTGACTCATTGTATTTTTCCAATTTTGTAAAGTCATTACCCTAAAGGTATATTTTCTTGTCACACACATCATCAAAAGAAAACTTCCAGAAAGTATACATGCTTTTTGTCACGTACGCAAAACACAAACAAGTTTCATCATTCTGTCCTATTTTCTGTACACACATACATTTTATTCAATTACATCATTTTATGTTTTTACACTGGTTTATGGCTTTGAATATTAGGGTTGGGTGGATCTAGCTGACACTGAGCTTCCACCTATCGGTTACCTGAAGGGAGCTGTGTTTTGAGCTGGAGTAATGAGCACTCTTGTAATGTACCAGTGTTAGACTAAACACTGGATTAATAAGGAAAGAAAACAAAACTGCTATCTGTTCTTCCAGGAGCAACATTAGCAACACAAATACTGTTAAGAAGGTGTGATTTCTTAAAGAATGTTATGTTATTTTAATTACCCTACCGTAGCAAAGACTGAACAGTCACGGAGATGTCATTGTTTTTCCACTGGTTTGCTTCCCTACACTTTGAGTGTACAGAAACAAACACAGTATAGCCTAATATAAATGTACCATTTACGAAAATTTGGAGTCATAAGGGCTGAACTGTGCCCCAGCAACGTCAGGCACAAAGTAATATCCAGCTCAGGACAAAGCGCCAGTCCATCAGAGAGTTCACTCACAGATCCACACTCACACTCCTAATTCATGTGTGTTCATGATGAATATGTAAACACATAAGTCAATAGCATAGTCATACAATGGGAACCAATATGGTGCAAAACAATATAATGTACAAGTATCCCACACCAACATACTCCATAGTACAGGGTGAGTCAAAATTATGTTAACACTAATGGTACTGCTATGTACAGTATATACTTGTATACAATTTTTGTGGACAATTTATGTGCCACATATGGTACATGTGTTGAACATGATGGCGAACAGGTTGAGACATTCCTGTAAATCATCTTGCACATATGAAGTATGTTTTGTGAATAAATAGTTTCCGCCATTTTAATGTTAACATACTTATGACTCGCCCTGTATATACAGTAAAAGTGAACTAATAAAATTCATGCCTAAAGCAATTATGTTTGTGCACAACACAGATGAATTTCACTTTTTCATAAGTCATTAGTACACGATTTCAAACCAATATACTGCAACACACACCTAAATTAATCAGTGTAAATCTAGAACACCAAAACTGGTGCCTATTCTGAAGAGTCATGCAAAATTATTTGAAATGAACTGGAATTTAGAAGTAATGTAAAATCATTAGTTACAGTATATGATCTTTCTTTAGGCTTTCAGCGAATGTGTAGCATTGTTGTACATATTATGTACTTTTTTTTTTTTTTTTTTTTTTTTAACTATACAGAATATTATTCCCAGCTAAAATGAAATTAGAACACACAAGCTGATGAAATCTTTGATTGTGTAAAGTAATAAAGCAGCTTTAAATTTAATGTGTCTTTTAATGTGCACACACCCCATACCAAGGACCCTTTTCTATTGCCAATGTCGTAAAATACCTCGGCATTCAAAACAGAGGAGATGCATGACTGTAACCTGGAAGTGCTCTTTACAAAGGACGTTATTTACTGCCCTGCGGTGTCAAGTGATTCTGCTAGCTGCTTAGCAACCAGCCCTGCTGTCATATATCATTTTGAAGATGCGGTGCCATGAAAGTTCAGCCAATGAACAGCAGGACGCTCTAGTACTGTATGTCAGGTCAGTGCTGAATTCACTCTATGTAAACAGCATCCTTTTATAATAATTCTGAATTGATCATTTATATGTTTAAATACAATTTGGGTTATCATGAATATCTGTTTTGAGTAGAAAGGTGAGTGAGATGTGATTGTTTTAATTGACGTTGGTTCCTAATTTTTTTTGACATAAGTATAAAAATACACTAATAGAGGTACACTGTTGTTTACCGCTGGTGTCTTGTTTATCCGTTACCTGCCATCTAAGCTTCATTCTCTAAAATCTCTTTAAGGCCAGCAACTTACATTGTGTTTAACATCTCCATGCTGCAAGGTGCCACCCATTTTAACCTTAAAACTCTGAAGACCATATTTACATATTCATTTAAAAACAGTATTTAGTGTATCGGCATTCTCAGAGATAAAGACAAGTTGAGAGTATACACTGATAATTAGGTTTGAATGGGGGCAGGCAGTTTATGCTAACATTTGCCATTAACACACAAAATGTATGGAAATGTTATATGACAAAATAATGGAAATAAAAAAAAAAAATACCTTCATGCTTTATATAGACTGGAAAAACTGATAAGCAATATTGCATTTAAATTTTATTAGATGCCGCTAATCCTTTTAAAAGCATTAATCTGGTTAATTGTTTATTAAAAATATATTAAGTGTTTTACAAAATGTAACACTTTAAAACAGTGACAGCATAAGTAGTAGTTGGGTGTTTTTTTTGTGTGTGTTCACCACCTAAAATATCAGGTATTAGCACCAAAATGTGCCTTATGATGTGGTACATAGTAATTAAATGCCCAAAACAGTAACACTTCAGAAAAGTGACTGCATAATTAGGCTTTTACGTAGTACTTATTATTATGTAGTTATTTCTGGATTATTGCCACCTAAGCTGTGATGTAGTAGCACCAAAATGTGTCTCACGATGAGAGATTTGTGACAAAGAACAAGGAAGATTAACACCTTTATGCTAGTCTTGTTTGAGACCATTCAGTTGAAACTGTCTTGCTAAACTCGGCCTTCTAAAGGCTTTGTGTCTAATTACATATTATATTAATACATATTGATGCTCTTTTTAGTGTCAAACTGACAAATCTGATAAGCAGTAATCAAAAATGGTATTCTTTTTTGCCATGTACTTGCTGTCAGCTGGACAGTTTAAATATATACTGGCCAGGAGTAATAAGTTCAGTTTTAAGGAGCTGAGTTTTAGCTAGTTACCTCTTTTCTACCTATTTGTTGCTTTTGTGATATCAGGAGGTCAATTGTTTCTAGTAGCAGTTGGTATGGAGTCATTCTTCTCCTGTTTTTACCTGCAGTCATTAATTCAATTAAAAAAAACCCCAATAATTTCAATACACTACCCATATTGGATATGCAAGCGGTTAGAGTAACATACTTGTGGTTTAATGAGACCTTCACGGTCAAATGTCTGTATCCCCAAAACACTCTCCTTTTATTCTCTTTATTTAAGATGATTTAGAAATTGAGTGTTTAACTGCAAATGTTGATACAAATTTTGTACATCTATACAGGTGTGTATATGGGAGGGGATCTTTAAAACACCATCATGTAGATGGTTGGGTAGTCGGGTGCATTATCAATGAAAATATTTGACAGTTGTAGGAAGCAAGCATAAAAACTGATCAAGATGGTTTTATTAATAGAACAACTTTGTTTTTAACTGGCAAGTTTAAAGATGTTTTCTGATTAATCCTCATGAAACTAAACTCAATTGTTTAGCTATGCAGACCTGTTTTGTTCTTAAATCAATTGATCAATCTTTACCTTGTATCTAACCATATATGGCCAACTATGGTATATGAAAAAGTTCCAGAGAGGAGAAAAATGTTCGAGCATTCGTGGGCAGCAGTGCATGGGAATTGTGCTGTATGTCCAGTTATTGTCAAAAGAAAAACTTTCTAGTGTTAATAATGATTTGTTCAAATTGGAGTGCAGTGATTTACTTTACTTAAAACATAACATGCTTCTTGGACCCACAGAACTTATCCAAATTGTTATAATCAAAGTGGCAGGACTTCTTACGTTAATAGTACACATTTATTAGTGTTAATATTTCACACTTGTGTTTTGAACCTAATGTAATGACCTGATCAAGTGTTCCAGGCTGGCACTATTATCTTTACACTGCTGTGGTTATCAGAATTGTTAACAATTTAATGTAATGTCGCCAATGCAAATAACCAGTAGAAAGCATCCTTTAAACTACAATTTATTTCTCCCAAACATGAACTTTTCATTGTTTCCAAGTCATTGTACTGAAGCACTTTTTTGAGCTGTTTCAAACGTTTTATACCACTGAGCCAGATGGGCTAGGTCTACCAGCTAATGTCAGAGTGTTAGTTGCTACAGATCTATGGACCTCACTGCCTGTCCTTTAATATACACCAAAGAAAAATGGAGAAGGGTTGTGTGATTTTTGTGCTTAGAAGTTAAAATGCTGAAATGTAAACCCTTTTATATCTGCTTATTCTGAGATGTGAGACTACGTTTTACATCATCAGGGTGCAAGTGGATAGAGAGGTTCAAAAATGGTTGGACAAAGGTGATGGATGCAGGACACTTGTCATTAAGTACTGATGTGGGGTAGGAAGACCATAGTGCCATCATTTTCACTTGAGTCCTTGATTTGCCAAGACTTGAAGAGATGCAAGAAGCAGAGCATATAATAACTGGCCTTCAAATTCTGAAGGTATTCCAAAGGTATTGCTTTAGTGTACTGAGAAGCAGGAGACCATTCTAAGAAGTAGGTGATGTAAAATGTGCTTAATGTTAGAATAAATAAATTATGGACACTTTTTTGAGAACCCTTGTTTTGTTGGTTATTGTCAATCAGATAATACTTTTTGCAAATGCAAAGGCAATGTTGCTATATTCATTAAAATTGAAATAATCTGAGGTTATAATGTTATGGTCAGTAATATGCAAAGGATTTTTGGGTTCTTGTATGGTCCTTACACATATAATTTTTGAAATCTCTGTCTGACTACAAGTTGTCTCCAGATAATAATGTCTGCCAATTATATTGGGCAGATATACTGTACAATAAATAAATTGATTTGTATCTTCCTCAGGTTATTAGTATTTAGCCAGTTATTGGCATTGTGTGAACAAGCAGAAATAGCACCTTCTGGGGCTGACGGGAGTGTGCATTAGGCAATTATCTTTCATCACCTTTGAAATTTTAGCACTCTTAATTCTACCATGAATATGCAAAATCAAATAAACAAATGAGTGAATGTATAGGAATAACATGAAGTTTTGTCAAGAATGTAGCAGCTTGTCTGATCATTAAAAGGGAGGAAATTCCAAGTTATTTTCAGAGGAAGCCTGTAGTCTCGCATCAAAGAGTGAAATAGAAGTACATTGACATGCAATGCAGCACGCACCACAGCATTAAGGCATCAAGTTGTAGGCAAGAAAAATGCACTGTAATTGAGCGACTTCAGGACGGCTGCCTTATTCCTGAGGTGCTTGGATAAAGCCTTGTTTGGGCTTCAGCATGACAGTTTACACAAGGATTTCTCGCTTTCAAAGTGCACATGGATATATGCTATACCTTTCTTTGTATTTACCATAAAGAAACTGCATTTGTGGTTAGTCTATGCACAATTTATTTATTTAGTTTTCTGATTTTACTCTTGGCCCCCCTTGAAAGCGCTGTGTATTTCAGCCTTTGATATGAAGGGTGTATGTGTGTGTGTGTCTTAGTTTCTTTTGGTTGTCAGAGTAACCATGTTGCCTTGGCTCTTTAGTCACACCTAATGAGCAGAGTATGTCATCTGAAGGAGAGAAGGGCTGAGGAGAAGCTGCAACATGACTAGTGACAGACTTCAGGAGTATATATATATATAATATTAAAAAAAAAAAAGAAAAGAAAGCAGAGCGTTTTTTTGTTTTTTGCATTAAAGGAGCCTTTTAAAGAAAAAGCGCCTGTTGGCATGAATTGATGTTTATAACAGAAAGGTGTGTTTTGCAGAATTTGTGTTGATGTACTTGTGTATGTAATATAAATGTAAGCATCCATTATGAATGATCCATGAAGGTAATTTTTGAAAACTGTATTACTGTGCAGTCTTGCAAATAAATAAAGTGTTAATTTTATTACACTTTCTGTTATAAACACTATCCTAAAGTTAATTGTACTGACATAGCACTATATAATGCAATAGCGCTAGGGCTGCCTTTAACCAGAAAATGAGAGCTAGATCACCAACATATACTATATATAGCAAAATAATGAAGGGTTATCAAAGAGAAAAACCCTGTGCCAACAATAATTCCCACTTATCAAGCCTCTTAATCAGGTGCCAGTATCCCTTGCTAGCTTTGACAACAGTGCCCCTGCTTTCCAGAGACGTTTTTGCCTTCAGGGACTGCTTGCCGTGTATTCATTTTTATTTCCAGCAAGCTCTGAAAGGGCATGGATTTATATCCATTTCTAAGTTTTACATCCAGGGCATTACCCAGATTCAGTTCCAGGATAATGGCTGCCCCTTTCCTAGGTCCTCCAGACTGCTGCATTCTATGAAATGACCATGTACTGCCTGTCTTTTAAACAAAATTGCTGGCTTTGTGGAAATTCCTGCAGCAGTGTATTGCACTTAGGGACTGTCCATGTAAAACATTATTTCCAGGACTTTTATATTGTGCAGTGCCACATGATGTACTTTGACTTATGGATCTATTCCTTACACAGGTAGTGGCCTACACATGCTAGGAACCAGAAGCCACCTGTCATTGGCTTAGGACACATCAAAATAGTAGGCCAGCTGGAGGTCTGGCTCCTTCTTCCTACTCTGTCGAATGTTTTCTTCCTCATAGCTTTTTTTTATAGATGTTTTTGTAGAAAAAAATTAGACCCAGAGAGAGAGAGAGACTGATGTTCAAAATGTTAGTAAAGCAAAACTAAGATACTCAGAGTTACATATTTGTCAGTTAATTTCCACTGACTCTAGTCCTTCATTTCATGTTTGCTGCTTATGAGGTGAGGATAGTAACACTGCAAATTTGTTAAGTTTGTGAAGGTTGAGCCTGTGGTGGGGTGGAGGTGATCTACAGTACTATTTTATTAATATGGGTAGAAACCTCTGACTTAACTGTATGGGTGAGACTATTGGGGCCTCATTTATAAAAGATTGCATGAACTTGATCATGAAAATGCTCCTGCTAAAAAACAGGAAATGCATACATTTAAAAAAAGACTTCTAAAACCTTGCATACGCACATTTCTATGAAATTTATCTTTATAACTCTCAGTCATCTTGTAAATGTGCATTCATTAACTTATGTCAATGCTAATCAACCTCATATAGTACATGTGCAATCACGATTCTGCAGATGTTCATTGGCTAGTAGAGCAGCCGCCCTCCTGACACGTTGATACCCCACCACCTTCATTCAAGAGAATCTGGCTATGCTACGACACTGAGTGCACAAGATCATGAGTGACATTACAGCATCTCTTCTCTGCGTTCTGTGGCTCTATGAAAGGCACAATGTGCCAGTGTCTGAGTGGGTAGCCATTATCACAAGGCACATGATAGCTGATTCAGTTAATGGTATATAACATATGAAAAACAGAGGGCTGAGCCAGTTACGGTATCAGCAAGTCAGCCACCTCTTACAGTACCACCATATCTGCCAAAATCAGTCTTGCTTCTTAAATAAATGAATCATGGGTTGACCCAGGTCACAGAGACTTGTTTGTCAGCCACATCTTAGCATCACATATGCGTTAATGGAATGTAACTGCTTATGCTTAACAAAAGCAGCATAAAGCATGCTAAATTCCAACATTTCATTACAAGTGCAGTAAAGTGATCCGATTACATTAGAAGAACCAGACCTGGTTGAAAATTTCCTTTTTATATTTGCAAAAATCTTGCAAAAAGATTATGATCTATGTATGTACATCCACATCATACAAAAACTGGATGTAGTACCTGCTTAGTCATCAAATGGCTTCCAGCACAGCGGGTGTGATGGAGTGAAGCTTGGTTTAAGATATTCCTGACCTGTCTGCCAGTTCCCTGAAAAGTGACAAAAGGTAGGCTATATTAACACAAAAAAACAAAAAAAAAAGTTCTTCAGTACAAATATGCAGCATTGACCCTCTTAAAAGGGAGGTAAAATACAATCTGTACATCATCTTCAACACTTTTGAGGTTTAATATGTTTGTCACGTAAACACACATTATAGTAACAGAACATGATATGAATTATTATATGCGTGAGTCGTCATTTTGCTGGTCTGGCTGCATTTGCCTGATTTATCAAAAGTTTCTCCAAAATGTTGTGTATACATGGGTCAAAGTTGCCGTAAGAATAAACAAGCAGCTTTCACGTCAAGTTTTCCTTCACAAATCCCCACATTTGTGTGGGAGGTTCTTTATAAATGTTTAGAGCTTCTTTTTGCGCATATGCTTGCTTTATAAATGAGGCCCCTGGTTTTTGATTCTTTATTTCTCTTTTATTTTCATTTTGTTTCAGGGACCATATTAGTATTGTTGTGAAATGTACAGAAGCAGCATTTTATTCTGCACAGCTGTATGCACACTTGTACTGGCGGACACGTCAAAGATGTGCTATTCTCTACAGCATTCACAGCTTGCACACTTCTCTCAATAGCTCATGTCATCTGGACACATGTGAAATGCAACACCTTTAAGTGATAGTGAGTAACCATGCCTTTATTAGCCTCCTTAGCGTCATGTTTACCCCCAGATAATCAAGCCAAAAGCACTGAATTTTTTCAACAACAAAAATGTGTAACAGAAACATGCAAATACTAAAATGTCAACATAAATAGAGTAGGAAAAGGAATGTCTAATGTCCAGTGCTGTACTGATGAAGATTTAGTACACATGCTTTGTGTGATATGTTTTGAAACAGCCACCAATGCATATAGGCACTGTTCAAGCAGGTGTTGAAGAATTTTTTGTAATATTTTATGGTAGACACAACAGGGTAGAATCAACACCATCAATTGTTATTGTAGCCTACCACAGCTTAAGACATATTGACTTTAACTTTTTCCCTGACACAAACCTTGACAGTTGCTGCATTGTGAACAGTGCTTAGGAGCCAGATGTCTGCCTTATCCTTTTTGCCACACAGCTACTACACAACTTTGACATTACTGGACTCATCAGTCATATCATGGCAGTTTGGTTGTACAGTATTATCTGCACCAGTTTTCCTTTGAAGTAACACCTCAAATAGTTCAGGTGAGGTATAGCAACTGTCCATCATTTTACAGCAACTTTGGTCAAACAAAAAGCTTGCCAAAGACCCCACAGATGATGTAGTGATGCCATATTGACTGTGTTTGCCATCCCACTTTGTCCCTCTACTGGTGTTCCAAATGCACCCAGAACTTACTTCACACAGCATGTAGAATCTGATACAAAATAATGCCTGTTTGGATGTGATGTACTGTGTCTATGACAGCCTTCCCTTGTAACCAATGAGCCTTTTGTTAGTACTTATGTCACAGCTGGGCACATACACCTTTTGCATATTTGGGTAGTCAATTGATACACATTCAGTAGTTTGTACAGTTTTTGTGGTGGATGATTGGCTTCATCATATTCAACATTAGTGAAATGCAGGTATTCCATAGTGAGTAAAATATGACACTAACTCATAACTTTACTAAAACTAGATGATTGAATCATCTGGTTTGGGAACCATTACCATCTCTGGACAAGTCTACCCACTATGCCTTGCATTATCAGGAGAATAAAAAACACCCACATGTGAAAAGCTGTTGATTGACTTTTTCCAACACTGCTCCGTTTCAACAACTGCTTTCTCCACCAGATTATCATTGACAGATCATAAACAGTCCAAATAAGATGTCGGTTGATCATCATTTAGAATTGGACTACATGTAAATGAGTAATGAGGGAGTGCAGGATTGTTAGCAGTAGTATGAAGCTGACACCAAACATGAACATCAGTGAAACATGGCAGGTCAGGATCTGTCGGACAGCTATTGTTTTCACCGTCTATGTCAATGATTAATGACCAATTCACTTTGTCATCAATATCACTTGATTCGATCAATGGTTCAGTTTCAGTTTGTTCTAAAGGTGGCTTTATGGGGTTGTATTAGCAATTGTATTTTTGGTTTAAGCCTCTGTCCCACTCATGAATATTGATGAGCATCCCCAGAGATAACAAAGTGGCAAGAGCATAGAAATGATATTTTTTGCAGAAATATGTTATTTTATCTGCTAGATGGCAGAAGAATACTGTCCTAAAAATTATTTGGGATTAACACTGTAAAGTGGATAATTACACATCACCCCAAGTTTACAAAGGATTCCAACCCTGATTCATGCTCGGAATTAATGCCGAGGATGTTAAACAATACAAAAAAAAAGAGTATCAGAATTTCAGTACAACCCTTATTGCCTAATCAAACTCCTTCTGTAATTTATGTACAGAACTGAACTGGAAGTGCAGGCCTCGAGCACTGCAGTATTTTACTAATTAAGGGACAGCTTTGTGCTTGAGTGTATAGTAATCCCTCCTCAATCGCGGGGGTTGCGTTCCGGAACCCCCCGCGAAAGGTGAAAATCCGCGAAGTAAAAACCATATGTTCATATGGTTATTTTTATATATTTTAAGCCCTTATAAACTCTCCCACACTCTTATAAACATTTCCCGCACAATTATACAGCATAAACCCTTTGTATTCTCTTAGATATTAGGTAAGATTCATTGAAATTATGTATGTAAACACACTGTTTATATACAGTAAAACCTAAATATTATATTAAAGATATTGAGCGTCTCCGATACCACATATGTTACAGCCATTATGACAGGCAGGCCACCAGCAATAAATACGTACAATGCAAGAAAAAATGTATACAGTAAAATGTGTGTACAGTGATACTAAACTATGTACATGTAATAAGTACTGTACGTAGAAAATTAATTATGTTACTCACCAACAATGACACGGCGACTTGTCCGATAATGATGAGTTTAATTTTACTGCACAACAAAGGAGAGCGTTACAGCTCTTCTAAAGGAGCCTTTTCAGGCGACTGTGTAGCACCGCAGTTGTTCTTCTTCTGGCAGTCTTCATTCCAGATCCCTAAAGCAGACTCCATCCGGACTACCACCTTATTACATCCACTTACAACTCGTTTTGCGCCCTGATTAAAGGACACTGCGGCCATAGATCTTATATTCTTTTCCTCCTTTTTAAATAAAAAAGAATCGTGGACTCATTGACTCCGTAATGGCGTCCTGCAGTGGTGTAGCTGTTCCCTTCCTTCAACATATCCAAAACTTTTACCTTTTCGGAAATCGTTAGCATCTTCCGTTGGTGCTTGGGCACAGCCCCTGAAGCAGTAGCAGGAGCATGTTGATGCTGAATGAGCGAGACGAGACTTCCTGGTTAACGCAGCGGAATTGAATTCTGTGCTCCGTCGCTGAGCCAATCAGCACACAGGAACTTAACTACGTGCGCTGATTGGGTATCTTCTCAGCCATCCGCCAATAGCGTCCCTTGTATGAAATCAACTGGGCAAACCAACTGAGGAAGCATGTATCAGAAGTAAAAAAAACCCATTGTCCGCAGAATCCCACGAAACAGCGAAAAATCCGCGTTATATATTTAGATATGCTTACATATAAAATCCGCGATAGAGTGATGCAGCGAAAGTCGAAGCATGATATAATGAGGGATTACTGTATATTTTCAGTAAAGGTTACTGAGGAATTACTCTTACACCATGTATGTGCCAGATTTCATTGCTGACTACTGGTGACATCAGTGTTCACCGTATTCCTCTTTATCCAAGATTTTTTGATTGCTTGGCCGCAGTCTTCTCTGTATGATACAGTATTGCAGTACAGTAACAATTAATCTCTATGTTGTATTTGAGATTGTCCTACACATGTCCTACATATTCTAATTTTCATCACTTTGAAATGGAACTAAACAGCATAGGAATGACAGCAAACCATTGACCTTTTACCTTCTTTCTGGCACCATTTCTGGTGTTTTACCATTTTTGGATATACTGTGTAATTTTTGACCATATGCCTTTTTCAGTGTCTGCACAACCACAGTTTATACACTACAGGACACAATGTATTTTCACTAAAGCATAAAACATTCTGAAACCTGCTTAATCTGGCATTGTGTGCAGGGCAGGAATCAGTCCTGACTAAGACATCAGCCGATTGCAAGGGCCAAATACTCACGTGTCCACTGGGCCATTTTGGAACCTATGATTAACCTAACCTGCACACCTGTGAGATGGAAAGATGATTGGGGTACTCAGAGCAGATTCCATAAAGATAAGGGGATAACCTGCAAATGCCACATGAAAATGTCTAGCAGTGAGACTTGAAACCAGGACCACTATCCTACCCCTTCATAAAGACATCGATTAATTAAAAAAAAAAAGAAAAGTCCTAAAATAGTTACGCTTAGAAAATAGGCCTGCTAATACTATTCATCTAAGAATGAAACCAGGGATTTTTTTTCCATTGCCACTAAAACCATATGCCATATGTCAAACCCCAGGGGTATCCCTGTCAAACAGGTCTCCCTGGAGTTTAGCTTTAGGGCACCACCTGCTGTTGCTTTTAA
The DNA here is from genome assembly GCF_900747795.2 of Erpetoichthys calabaricus. Taxonomy (NCBI): domain Eukaryota; kingdom Metazoa; phylum Chordata; class Cladistia; order Polypteriformes; family Polypteridae; genus Erpetoichthys; species Erpetoichthys calabaricus. Next base: position 201,534,079 of record NC_041397.2, read on the forward strand.
ATCTGTGGTTGCAACAGCAAAATTACAATGTCTTGTATTTAGAATAGTCAAAGATTAGATTATCTTGGGCCTGCTTTATCATGGGATATCAGGATAAAAAGGACTCTTGGCTTCTAAGCTGCACATTACTGACAGTTAAGTGAAAATTCTTTGAATATACAGTAGTTCATCCTTTCTGTTGCTATCCAAAAATGTGAATTGCTATGAATTCTTTTTTTTTTTTCTTTTAATGAGGCACATAAAAACAAAAAAAGTATCAGAAAATGTACACATTACTGTATATATTGTTAAAGTGCATTTTATTCTGTATGTAGCCATGATACTCACATGGGCTATGAAATAAAGCTGAAAGTTCCTCCTTTAAAAATTTGGAGAACGTTGGTATGGTGTATATTGTTTTACATGGTTAGCAGTGTCAAAGAACTGTAAATATGACAACTTAAAATTTCTTTCTTAATTTCTTTTTCTTTCTTTTTCTTTCTTTCACCATCATTTATTAGCTTTATTTCTTGAGAAATGAAAACAAATTGGCAGTATAGTAAATCTACCAAATATGAATTATTAGAAAGATGAGGACAGCAAACTACCCGAAAATCCAATCACTGACCAACTGTTTATTTTTTGCATGGAGTCTTTTTTGCTTTACATCTGTAGTACTAGGGTGTTGTACCGTGTTGGCCATTATGGATGTAGTGATAAGTCAAGCAAAATGACACCTTTTATTGGCTAACTAAAAAGATTGGCTTTCGAGGCAACTTGGGCCCCTTCTTCAGGCAAGATGGCAGCTTGAAGCTTATCTTTTTAGTTAGCCAATAAAAGGCGTCATTTTGCTTGACTTCTCACTGCTTTACATCCATAAACATATGTACCTAGTCAAATATTATTTTGATTATATAAGCTAGCATTGTCAAGCAAATCTATTGACTAAGTAAATCGAAAATGACAAAACTCTCTACTGATAATTTTTGTGAAATATTTTTATATTTTTTTCCTATCTATAAATTTGATATATTCCTGGAATTGATGCAAAGACTTTGAGTTCTAAAGCAATTTACTTTACAACATGACTAAAATATTAAAGTCCACAGAAACAGTTAGTTTTAGATACTGGTAGTTTAAAAAAAAACAAAAACAAGCAAGATATGCAATATAATACCTAAATCCTTTTCTGATAGCTGAAAACAAATTCTGTAATGAATCACTTTATTAGCAATGTTAGAATTAAATTAATACATCACATTCAGTATGCAACCATTATAGCAATAACCTAAAACAATTAATAAGATAAGCACCTTAGCTCAGTACAGGTGTAGGTATGTGCTTTAGTGGGCCCTGTGAAGGACTGGCTAACCGCCTGTGTTTTGTATTTGCTTTCACTGTCAAATGATACTAGATGACCTCTGGTCCCCCACAATACTAAAATGGATTAAACAAGTCTGAGAGTGTAATGTCACAAGTCTATTGCTTTGCAAGTAGTCTAATCTATATATATATATATATATATATATATATATATATATATATATATGTATAATTCACTAAGCCACCAGCGAGCAAGACACCCATGGGGCACGCAGGACGGAGCCACACCCACCAACTCTAAGACCATTGGATACGACAACAACTCGCAGTGCCACGCCCACCAACTCGGACGCAGCAACTCACAAAACACGGCGTCATTCACGTTTGTCTCTGCTACAGTCCATATGCACCTCTGAGCCACGTTGACTTTTCATTATTCTTTTTGGTTTTGACGCACGACCGTGTCCACCATTGCAAACTGTTTTACACTCCATGGTGTTAGAGTTGGTGGGCGGGTCTCTGTGAGTTGCTTTTGGGAGTGGGCACATGACCAGGCGGTGTGTATGCTTCGAGAACGAGGGTGGACGTGGCAAGACCATCTAAGAAGAGGCATGTTTGTCGCGGATGTGAATTTGCCTTTTACTTTTACACGAAGACAATTTCTTGTTAGATTGGCCTTTGCGATGACAATTAATAAAGCACAGGGCCAAACTTTCAAAAAGATATGCATGTATCTGCCAAAACCAGTTTTCAGTCACGGACAATTGTATGTTGCTCTCTCCAGAGTTCCAACGTTTCATTCACTTACTGTTGTGTCCTCAAACCCACCCCTTTTAGACAACTGTGTCTTTCCGGAAGTGTCCAGCCATCAATTTATAATTATGCGGCGTATGCCTGCAGGAACACATGGGGAAAGAGAGAGAGAGAAAGCGAAAGCGACACATACAGGTGCGCGCACAAGAGAGACACGCACACACGAGAGATGGGGCTGGACGCATAAAAATAATAATAATAATACTTCATTAGCAGGAACACGTGCAGCGAGCAAGCCAGAGAGAGCGACACAGACACACACAGGCGCGCGAGAGATACACATACACACATACAGGAGAGAGAGAGAGAGAGAGAGAGAGAGACACAGACACACACACACACACACACACACACGAGAGAGAGGGGGCTGGACGCATAAGAATAATAATAATAATAATACTTCATTAAATTGATATAGCAGTGTTCTCAGTATTCAAAGCGCTATCCACACAGGGAGGAACTAGGAAGCGAACCCACAATCTTCCACAGTCTCCTTACTGCAAAGCAGCAGCACTACCACTGCCCCACAAGGCAGAGAAGGCAGTTAAAGAATTCACCAGGCTCGATTTTGTTTTCACTTCTGTTTACAGCAATCGGGTCGCAACGTGCATTGTTGCAATGTTACTTTTCTTGGTGGCTTATTACATTACGGATGTTTCACATGATCATTTTTTTCCCTGTGCTTAAAAGACATTAAAAAAGTGTTTCTCAACTGTGACTCCGGAACAACTCAGTACGCAAGCTATATTAAGCGTCAACAACGAAGACTTGCTACACCTTAATGAACAAGTACTGACACTTATCCCTACCGACGAAGTAACTTTCACCAGCGTGGCCTCCATCGTCACAGACAATCCCGCTTTCAGTCACGGACAATCGTATGTTGCTCTCTCCAGAGGTCCATCTTTTCATTCACTCACAGTCGTATTGTCAAACCCACCCCATTTGGACAACTGTGTCGTTCAGGAAGTGTTCACCCATCAATACATAATTATGCGGCGTATGCTACGCCGCGGGTTGGCTAGTCTGAAATATTCTGCAATGAGTCATTCTTCCATTTTATGAATCTCTCCATGCAGTAGAACAGCCTTAAAATTGTGCCATCTAGAATCTGTGTGAATTTAATAATATGATAAAAGTTCAAAATAATAATTTATTAACAATTGTTGTTTCTTCAAAAATGTGCAGACATATAAAGTCTAAATGCCAATTTTTGTTTTCAAGTGATTCAGCACTGGTCAAAATTTATGGTACTTCAGTTCAATAGTGTAGAAGTGGCCGTAAATGATCTTTTCACATTATCCATTACTTTTAGAAAACATTGAGTTCTATGAAAATTTTAAGTTATGTATAATTAAAAGTAAAAAAATAATATTCTTATTTTTTTAACCCTCTGATTAATCCCACCAAATTAATTGATTAACAAAATTAATTTCAATGGTGACACTTTCAAACCTATAACATTCTTCATTAATCAGTATCTTCAATTAATGTCTGGTTGCTGTAGGAAGTTGTCTACTGCAGTCTAAACTATTGATCTTGCTGTGCTGGACATGAGCCTAAAATGGGTTCATTGATTTATTAAGTGTTTCAATACAAATGGCAAATGAAAAAGATGGAACTCATACTTCCAAAGCTGGCTCATCCTCATTTGATAAAAAACCAGAGAAGAGAGAACTTTTCTTATGGCATGTCTCTGAGTTTTCACACTAACTGTTCTTCTTACATTGCAATGATTTAACTTTGCTCACTTAACCTCATTTGCCAGATATGTAATTGTTACAGAATTACAAGTGGTAAAAACTGTAACTAATGTTATTAAAACATGTTTTTCTACAGTGTAATCAAACCAAGAATTTTAGAAGTAAAGTTATACAAATTACTTATTGAATAGTGCAAAAGTTTTAGTGCATTCTGAATGTATTCTCTGAACACTCAATACTCCAGATGGACAAAGCAAAAACATGGTTTTAGTAACTTTTGCAAATGCATTCAAAATTAAAAAAAAAAAAAAAACTGAAACATCACATTAATGCAAGTATTTTGGCCCTTTACTCTGTACTTTTCTGAAGCTCCTTTGGCAGCTATTACAACATGGAATCTTCTTGAATATGAAGCATCAAGCTTCAAACACTTACATCTGAAGATTTTCTTTCATTCTTCTTTGCAGATTTTCTTAAGCTCTGTCCAGTTGATTGGAAACCATTGGTGGACAGCTATTTTCAGGTCTTTTCAGATATCTACAACAGAGGCTGTGGGCTGAGGGGAGGGGAAGCATGATGTCAGAAGCAGAGGATTTAATAAAATATGGTTAGATTATTGGGTGATAAAGGGTAAAAGAGAATTGACCAAAAAAGAAAAATGACATTGTTCCGTTTAAGAAGCTGTCCTTTTGTGGGCTAGGAGTAAACTGCAAGTCTAAGTGAGTAACTAAAAGGATGGTGTTTTGTTTAGATGATGACAGTTCTTCTTCTTCTTTTGGCTGCTCCCGTTAGGGGTTGCCACAGCGGATCATCTTCTTCCATATCTTTCTGTCCTCTGCATCTTGTTCTGTTACACCAATCACCTGCATGTCCTCTCTCACCACATCCATAAACCTTCTGTTAGGCCTTCCTCTTTTCCTCTTACCTGGCAGCTCTATCCTTAGCATCCTTCTCCCAATATACCCAGCATCTCTCCTCTGCACATGTCCAAACCAACGCAATCTCGCCTCTCTGACTTTGTCTCCCAAGTGTCCAACTTGAGCTGACCCTCTAATGTACTCATTTCTAATCCTGTCCATCCTCGTCACACCTAATGCAAATCTTAGCATCTTTAACTCTGCTACCTCCAGCTCTGTCTCCTGCTTTCTGGTCAGTGCCACCCTCTCCAACCCATGTAACATAGCTGGTCTCACTACCGTCCTGTAGACCTTCCCTTTCACTCTTACTGATATCCGTCTGTCACAAATTACTCCTGACACTCTTCTCCACCCATTCTACCTTGCCTGCACTCTCTTTTTCACCTCTCTTCTGTAATCCCCATTACTCTGTACTGTTGACAGTATATCTTTTAATATTAAAAAATTCCCCTCAATGTGCTTATAGCCAGCTGCCTTCTCTTTACTCTGCATTGTGACTTTTTCAATGAAATGTTTGGATTGCTACACATGATGTCAATTTAAAGAGTTTAGATTTTGCAATTTTTGTTTGTTATAATTTATATTTGGTACCTTTGGTGATAAATGCTTAGAAACACTTACCCAGTTACATGCTGCTTAGTAAGTGGTGTTTTGATTTCTGAGGGAAAACAGCATTTTTATTTTAATTATAATGATGAACTGTATATCTACGTGGTGTTTCATTCTATGTCTCTTGCACCTGTTATCAATTGTTAAGTGTAATATACAGTATATTATACTGTATATTACCCTATGCCACATAATTAACAAGCTTGAATTGTGCTCATGTATGTTGTAAGAGAGTGGACGCTAGATGGTCCTGTTGCCCCTTTTTTTACCCAACAGACACATGCTCTGGACACAGGTTAAAACACTAAGAAGTTGTTTAATTTTCTTCTTCCTTTTTGTTAGAGTGCCCAAAGCACCTCCACCATAATAAACAGGCAATAAATCAATAATACTACAATCAGTCACAATTATAAACACTATTCTCTCCTCCACTCCTCCCAACAAATTCAGTCCTACACCTTCCGACTCTTGCTCGCTTGCTGGGCCTCCAGCAGTCCTTTATATAGTCTACGACCCGGAAGTGCTTCTCCTGTTCTGTTCTCATGACTTGCTAGCACTTCCGGGTCAATTGGAGAACTCAATTATTTAATCAGCCCGGAAGTACTTTGGGGCTCCCGTCCTCATGACTTCCTAGTACTTCTGGGCTGCATGGGAAGCATGGCTCCATGGGTTCTTTCAAAGCTCCCCCCCCGGTATCCCACAGGCTGGAGAAACCGCACTCCAAGTCCCAGGATGCCCTTCGGGAATCCAGGGCACCGCTACACTCCAGGGGAGCTGCCATCTAGTGTTTTGGGGATAGGCATTGTCCTGGAATAGCTGCCTTCCCCCATCCTTCTATATCATGGATGTCTCGGCAGGGTTGAGCTACCGGCCATCCACCACAATGTCGATAATGTCTCCTGTCAGTTTGTCCTAACAAATGATAGCTTTAAGCAGTCTATTCCTGTTTTAACTTTCTGCCCTTCTCTGTGTTCTCTAGCTTCTTTTCCTTTTTCTTCAGACTTTCTCTGCTTTTCACTTCATTCTTGAATTCATGCTCACTGGTTTAGAAATGGGGCTCTTAAACCACATCCAAGAGCTGCTTACTAACAAAACCCCACTATTACTTCTCATCCACCTAGTACACCCTTTAACTGCCCCGGATGTGCAATATTGGGCTCTGGGGGCAAAGCTAGAAGCCAAGACCCAATTTATATTAATCATCAATTGTCATTCATTTGAGCTGCTGTTCTTCAAGGGACCCTAACATCTCATCATCCTGAACCTTATGCTGACTGTCAATGAATCAAGTTGTGCTAAATTTCAAGGGGACATTCCATCACCCGGAGCTGGCCTCAAGTTCAAAAAGCACTTATAGAATTTAAAAATGGGTAATGGCTTGCATACACAGTTATTTCCAGAACCCACCACTTTGCAGTTTTAGGACTTGCCACTGCTAAGCTGCAACCTTGCTTTAAATGGCCAGGCTAGATCTAGTCTCCCTCCCCACCACTACAAGGTACATGTTCATCATAAAGAAAAGCAGGGAGCCCTGTATGGTTTTTGATGTTTCTGTGCTGCTGCCTAATGGCTTGAGGGAACTTATACCCTGTCTCCTTGTTTTTCCCCTATGGTCACAGGACTTGGTTGTTCTTTATAAGCTAGAGTGCCTTAAACATTTCACTTTTTCTGTTTTTAAGTCTGTCTGTGTGTGTGTACTTTTTTTTCGTCCCCCCCTTCTTCTTCACAAATAAGTGTTTCATTGTCATTTTTGCAGGTTTATGTCTCAGTACTTTGCTTAACGTGTAAGCCTTGCAGATGTTGACATTCCCCACTCTATTCTGCTATTCCACTGCAGTCACTATAGAACATTTTGCCTCAGGCTCCTGATTAACTCATACACAGAGGAGCAAAGACATTGTACTTCTAGCCTGCTACATTAAAATCCATATGTGATTTTTTTTTTTTTTTTTTTTCTTGGGGAGTTGGGGGGGGTGGGGGTTATGAGAGCAGGGATCATAGTTAAACACTACTGCATTTCTCACCGGTGTGATTAAAAAAATCTGAAAATTGGAACATCCTCTTTTTATTCTCAGGAGACTGTGACATCCTTTTACATGTTCTTAATTCTGTGAAAGGCGGGATAATTTTCTATGCTTCAGTATCCTGAATATTGTGATTTCTCACACACAAAAAATGACAAGAGGGATGCAAACCTCAAAATCAAAACCCAGTCCAGTGTTCCACCATGTCTGGAAACCCGGTGCAGGCCTTATCTCAGGCAGTCTAGCTTCAAACTCTAAAGGCAGGCTTTTCACCTTGCCCTGGATCCCTTTTAAATATGAAAAGTTTCAAAATATTTAGAAATGCCAATTCAAAAGACAGGATGACTTTAAACTTCTTGTTAAATGACACCACAAAACAGAGTATCCTTAATATTATTGACAGTTTATTAATAAATCTAAAAAAGAGACATGCAAAACAGACAGGGTAAGAAAAAATGAGAAAAATAAATGGGCAAAAAGGGGTTGTTTAAAAGGCAACCCAAATGACACAAATCCAATCTACAGTATATTTCAATTCTCAAATACACAGGAACAGAGCAAATACATTTAAATAAAAAAAAACATAAAAACAAAACAATTCCTGATTCCACAACTATCACAATGTCACTCTGAAGAGCCTTCACCCTCAGCTAGAATGTATAGGGTGAGAGCGGTCCATCACAGTGACATCTGAAGGACTCTCCTACTAAGCCTCCACCCAAGGAACACAACACACATAACAGTTTTCACATGATAAGTACTAATTGAACAATTCACATGAGATTCAATAGTAATAAAAATTCTAAAATTACATTAATAAAACAAAACCTTCTAAAAACAATCAATATAAAAGGATATAATATTTACAAAACTACAAAACTTTAAAACAAAGAATTAACTTGAGCTGAGGCACTGACCCTGGCTGAACCATAAAACTGGGCTGGTTACATCACTTCCAGAGAGAGACGCAATCAATCAACAAGCTGATTAAAAGGGCAGGCTCAGTTATAGGGTACACTCTGGACCCCTGGAGGTAGTAGCAGAGGAGAGAATGAAGACAAACTGAGTGCCATTATGAACAATGCTGCACATCCTCTCTCTGACATACTAACAACTGAGAACCTTCAGCCAGAAATGTGTGCCGAAAATTCTGCTGGGCTCCTTCATACCTATGGCAGTAAGTCTTTGTATTGCCTCACTGGGACTGGTCTCTTATCCTTCGCAAATCATAAGTTTGCTTATTTTTGTAATTCTTGTGTGTATCTGAGGGTGGATGTTGGTTTTGTGTTATACAGTTTCATGTGTCATTGTAAAAAGCATACCCTCTTGGCATGAATGAAATCTATCTATCAATCGGTCTTTCAGTCTAACTAGCTTAATAGTGTTGCATCTACAAACACTTTCATTTTAAGAAATGTGAAAATTGGAAGTTTGAATGCATGAATATAAATGTGTATAATCAGTTATCTAGGTACTAGACTTTATGTATAGTACCTTCAGAATGCAAGTTGTATTGTCACAAGTCAGATGTCTATCAAGGCCCACTAGCATTAAGAGTAGTACTAAGATGGCACAAGTTTAAAAAAAAAAAAAAAAAGTTCTGCCGAAAGCAGTATGGAGAGAGGAAGACTCACCTGATTGTAAGAGTGCATTTATGATCACTATTATGGGGGAAGTGAAAACAGCTACTGGGTGGCATAAAACTGTAGAAAAATGTAATTTTTCAAAATAGTAGTTACTAGGTACTAGACAGAGGGGGGCAATTGGGACTGATAGGCAACAAAAATCCCTCGGAGGTAAAAATGTTCCCTTTGTAAGAAGACACAAACCCCTGATAAAGGCTGAGAGATAGAGGCAGAGACTGGTATTTGATTGTTTTGTGTTCCACTTGTATTGATGACTATTTTGTTAATGTTTTATTTCCATTCCTACACTTTTTTGCAATTATTGTGGATGTACAAAGATGCCAGGAGTGTTCTGTTTTATTACATTATATTCAACATAAGTGTTTCAATAAAGTACATTCCTATATAAAACGTTAACATTATTATACATATTTCCCATATTTCCTATTTCAAGTGCAGAGTGCTGAACATATACTATAGGTTAGACTGTGTGTGTTTTTTGTATGCATTTACACTTTCTATGCTTTAATTTCATAGTACATTGCGACATTAAACTGGAAAAATGAAGTTATTCTAAAGCTTTTGACTATTTTAGAAAAGGCTTTCCTACTGCCACTCAACGTGTCAACCCTGTAGTTCGAAGTCTTCTCTTCACAGTCAAAAATGATACTTGCTTACTTCAACCACTGTGAAGCTAAGCTTGAAGCTGTTGTCCTGTGAGATGTCTATCATGCAAACTGTTGACTCCCAGAAATTTGTCTTCTGATTCTGTTGTAGCTTTGGGTCTGCCAGGTCTGGTCCTGTCAGTTTCTTCCAGTTTTTGCGTTCCCTTTGGTGGTTTGGGAAACTGTACTCAGTTGCAATTTCTCTAAAGAAAATACGTACACTTTAAGCGTTATACTGATCTATCTTCCTTTAAGTGCCTTCTTTCTTGCCATTATGATAGCAAGATGCAGTGCAATATTGTTCAAGTTATGCTTAAGATCTGTGGCAACACAGTTAGTTCCAACTCTGCTTTTATCGTACAAAACTTGTAAAAAAAAAAAAAAAAAAATGATGCTGCAGGAAAGTTGTAAGTTGTAAACTCATTACTTGTTCACTGAAAGAATTTACAACTCTGTACAACTCTGGAAATAGTATTATATATGAGTTTTAATACTGTCAGCATACAGCTTACTTTTGTACCATTTTACAAAGGACAGTTAGAAATGAGGAAAAGCTGTTGATCACTTCAGCGGACCAGGATATTGTCACAACTTGGCAATGTTAACTTTTAGTACCAAAAATCCCAAAATGCCGGTACCATACCATTTTAAAGTTGGGGTTACTGCCCAACCCTCTCATACACATACACACACACACACACACACACACACACACACACATAGATATATATATATATATATATATATATATATATATATGGAAGAGAAGGTCTGTGATACGGTTTGCATATTTGAAAGCTCAGGAATAAAACTATTTTATGATACGTGATTCGTTTTTTCTCCCTTTGTGGATCTCCAACTGTATATATATATATATATATATATATATATATATATATATATATATATATATCTCAGTAACATCGCACTGCACGATAACATGCAGTGAGTACACTTGACTTTCATACTCTTTCTCTGTATGTTTAACATTCGTTTTCTCAGAGGTTGATGTGCTTGCTGCTTCCTGAGCAGCTCTTCTTTTGTCCACCCTAGTGGCCCGCTTCTTTTCTTTTGTCAGCATCTTTTCGTGGTAAAACTGATTATCAGTGTTTGTGTTGCAATTACTTAGTACGTTTTCTTTAATTTTTCACTTAAGCTGGCACTTAAATCATTGTTGAGGCAGAATAAAGACTTACGATATGAAGAGGTAGGGGAAGTGACAGCGAAGGTGGTAAGGATGAGAACAGTGCCCTTATGCATGCGCCGCATGGCCGCCCTGCTGGCTCCTGCAGAGAGCTGATTCTACAATAAAATAAAATGAAAATAAAAAGAGGAATAACCTTGGAGGTCAATCATCACCCTGAAAGCAGATAGTAGACATCACGTAGTATATGTGTACAAAATTTCAGGTCACTGGTTTGCTCCGTGCTAATGTGAGCTATGAATATTATCTGCTGTCCACTAGCTGTATTTTTATTATTTGTTTCTCATCTAGCCATAATTTTCTTAAAATTAAATGTAGTACTAAGCTTTTTGTACTCCACCTTTTCCCCCCTATTTCCCATTAACTTTTTTTTTTGCTAATCACTTTGATATATTACACATAAGTCAGTGTCACTAACAATTGTACACCTCTGTGAAACTGGGTTGGTATCCCAGGTCTGGGGCCATTGCGTGGAGTCTGTTCTATATCATAATGTCTGTTTGCATGGGTTTTCCTACTCATAATTTGACTTTCCTCCCACTTCTGACAATGATGTCAAATTAATTACTTGTGCTAATGTAGAGTGTGCCCTACAATGAACTGGTGACAAATTCAGGGTGACTTTCAGTCTTGCACACGATATTGCTGGAAGAGGCTACAGTTCTGTGCACCTCTGACCTGGATAAGCGGAATAAAAGAGACGTGTATTGGTAATGCTCTTGAGTTTATTAAATGTGTTGGGTGTGGTCCAAAATAAAATAATTTTTACTTTAAAGAAACACTCCACCCAAAAATAATATTTTCATAGGTTATATATAATTCTGATTGAGTGAGACCTACTTGTAACCAACATCGTGCAATGGTAAACAATGTGAAATTAAATTGTGCGCAGAATTATGGGACAGAGTCTTCCCTGTTTATCCTGTACGCTCAATTTTCCAGAGGTATTAATAATAATTTAGCAAAAAAATGCATTCATTTTGCATGTTTTGCACATACAAATGGATAACGGACTCATGGATTATGCGACATCAGTTATGTGAGATTTTTTTTTTTCTTTTTCCACATGGACGTTTTTTCACATTGTTTGCCATTGTCCTGTGTTGTTCACTATTGGGTTCCATTCAATCAGAATCATTGTAATGTACTTTCTCCATGAAAACATGAAAAATAAAAATGTCCTTTGCCACTACTACAAAGTACTTGGGTGAAATGACATGCAAAAAAATATTTATGAGTGGAATATTCCTTTAAATACAACACCAACAATATTTATTTTTATGTCAAATTATTATACACTGAATGTAGCTCAAAGTGCTTTACAAGACATCAAAAGAAATAGTTCTAAGAAGAGAAAAATAAAAAAAAGATTAGAATACATAATTGACATACAAGAAATAACTCAATACATATTTACATAAAATAGATGTATAATTTATAGATAGATACTTTATTAATCCCAAGGGGAAATTCACATACTCCAGCATCAGCATACTGATACAAAAAACAATATTAAATTAAAGATTGATAACAATGCAGGTAAAACAGACAATAACTTTGTTTAATGTTAACGTTTACCCCTCAATGGGTGGAATTGAAGAGTCACATAGTTTGGGGGAGGAACGACCTTCTCAGTCTGTCAGTGGAGCAGGACAGTGACAGTAGTCTGTCGCTGAAGCTGCTCTTCTGTCTGGAGATGACACTGTTTAGTGGATGCAGTGGATTCTCCATAATTGATAGAAGCCTGCTGAGCGCCCGTCACTCTGCCACATCACCAGTTTGTCCAGGCGTGAGGTGTCCTTCTTAATGCTGCCTCCCCAGCACACCACTGCGTAGAAGAGGGTGCTCACCACAACCGTCTGATAGAACATCTGCAGCATCTTATTGCAGATGTTGAAGGACATCAGCCTTCTAAATATAACCTGCTCTGTCCTTTCTTACACAGCGCATCAGTATTGGCAGTCCAGTCTAATTTATCATCCAGCTGCACTCCCAGGTATTTATAGGTCTGCACCATCTGCACACAGTCACCTCTGATGATCACGGGGTCCATGAGGGGTCTGGGCCTCCTAAAATCCACCACCAGCTCCTTGGTTTTGCTGGTGTTCAGGTATAAGTATAGTCCTTATGTATAGTATCATTTTTTAGTTTCTAAAGATGAGTCTGAAAATAACATCAGATTACATACACAGTATTGTAGTGCAAATAGCAAAAAAAAAAAAAAAAAGAAAAGTGAACAAGTGGTATTTCTTAAAAATTTTAACCAAGTTTGGGGCTAAAATAAGAAATGAAAGGGCATAGTAATTTAATGCTTAAGAACAGGAGCTGCCTAGATGGATATTACTGCTTGTGGCCACTAGAGGGCACTTCTGCTGCCCAAACCCCGACACAGACAGATACGAACACAAGTTCAGCTGACACGCTTTTATTGTTTCTTCTTTTTCCAAGTGGGAAATGCCTTCCCCAGCTGTACAGAACATTTCAAAACACAGCACAGCACAACACTACACAAACACAGTTCTCTTCTTCTGTCTCTTCCTCTCTTTTTTTCTCTCTCTCTTTGCCTCCACTCCTCCTCCACCAAGCTCTGTCCACCTGCTCCGGACTCTGGCTCCTGGAGTAGTGGTGGTTGGCTCCTTTTTATAGGACACCTGGAAGCGCTTCAGGTGTCCAACAAGCATCTTCCGGCAGCATGTGACAATGCAGGCTCGGCTCCATGCTCCCATCTTCTGTTAGGGAGCTCTTGAACCCAACACCGTCGGTAATGTCACCGATGAGCTAGACAGTGAGGCAATAACAATGAGCAAGGGGATGATGTATAAGTGCAAAAGTGCTTTTATTAAAACAACAAATCAAAACAGTGTTTATAATAAAGTGCTGTGCAGTTCATTCAAAGTCTTCTTCAAATAAATAAATAATCCAATAAAATGAAACGTTATGGAGGTTAAATTCAATAAACAGAACAATCCTTTAAAACGAGGTTAAAACAAAACAATGCTGAAGGCAGTCTCTTTAAAATCAATCTAAAGCACGGTGTCTTTTACCTGGCAGCTCTCCTTCTTCTCCCATCTGGGCCACGCAACAGGAGAGTCGCCCTTTCTGCAGCTGGCCTTCTCTCCACATAACTGATCTGGATGCTCCCCGATCCCTGGCTTCGGTTCCACTCTCCCGATCGAGACTTGGCTTTAACCCAAGGGCCAGGACGCTCACATTGGGACTCCTACATCCAAGCATCCCGACTACCGCTGCCTTCTTGGCCTTACGCGGCCAGTCGCCCTTCACTGGTCACCCCCGCTACTCGTTCACTCAGCGGGAGCGACCACTACTACGACTCCTGGGTGTCGGCTTATCACCCAGGCTTCCACACAGCTGCCTGCGAGCGCTCACGCGCTCATCCGCGCCGGCTTTCTCCTTCTTGCCGCCTTCCTTCCTGCTGCCACCTCCGTTTCCTTCTCTTTTACTTGTCTCCCCTCAACCGGCTCGCGCTTCTCTATATATGCGAAGAGGACATGGCAGCTGCAGCCCATTAGGCACAGGAACAATCACGGATGTGGGCAGTCTCTCACCTGTGCACTTAGGTGAGAAACGCCCACACCGCAGATCGCCCTGCGGCTCGCTACAGTCACCACGCCCCCTCGCAAAGCCGCGAGCGCGCCGATTATTTATTTAAAATGTACTGACCTTTGCTGGAGAACTGTGGACCCATAACACCACACAGCACTTCCGGTAATAAAGCCCTGAATAAGCTCTCTGCTCAAGTCCTTCCACTGTCAAGGTGTCCTGGCCGCCCGCCACATACTATACAACAAGACCATGTCATAGGTTTTGTACAGTATGTGTTACACAGCAGTAAGCAACTAATAGATGTAATGTAACAAACCCTTAAAATAATGGGATTGTTACCCTCACTGAATTAAAAAAAATCATAAATTAATGAAAATATATATTTTTACAATAATTTTTACGAAAGTTTAACAGAGTAATGAATATTTGTAATTAGTTTAATATAAAATGATAAAGAGAAAGTTGGTTTTCTTTGTGAACTTGGCATTTATGTTTTTATTAAGCCCTTTTATAATTTTATATAAACTAATTTATTTGATTGTAATTTAAATACTAAACAAGATTTAATTCGTATTACATTCCAGTTAATATGTTTGGGGTTTACATAATGTAAAAAATATTTACAGTGATAACCAGTATTGAAGTAATGTTTCTAAAGCAGTACAAACAATATTTTATTATGAAAGACATTTTTACATAGCGACAATTTGTATTTACATTCTTTATATAAAAAATGAATTACAGAAAGGAAAAAGATTTAGTTAAAATACATCATTTGGATTAATGAATGAAAGAAATAAGGAGAAAGAAATAAGTGTATGTGTGGGGGGGGGGGGTTCGTAATCTGCTGTCTCCACGGCAACATCAATTCACATTCTGCAGGTACATCAGCTGTCAGTTAGCCTGCCACTGACTAAATGAGGGCTCCTGAAGGCTCTTTGTGCTGCAGTACTCTGACAAAAATAACTTGTGCAGGCTACAGTTGTGAAGGAGAATGGACAGGCTGAATAGAAAACAGATTCTTTGCTTTATTGAAAGCATGGATTTCTTTTGGGAATGAAAGAAGGAAGAGTACAGAGTCATGCAGGAGAGCATGCATATAGATTGCTTACCAGTTCGCTGCAAGCAGGTCTCAGTCAGCTTGGCTATTCATTGATTACATTCACATGCCCTCAGGCATAACTGCAGTCATTTGTTTTCACACAACTCCTATGATAAAACGAAACAAAGGCGTATATGTTTCCTTCGAATAAGTAGAGAAGCTATAATAATAAAATGATTTACTGATAACGATCCACTGGAAGTACTGAATTCTGCTTTCTGAAAATACTGCATATTCAAAACCATGCTGCTGTGGTTACTTGTAGGGGTACAAAGCTGGGGCTGATGGTGCTTGAGATTTCATGATACTCTTCCAAACAGGCACTGAGCTGCAGTTGTTCAGAGTAAGAATAGGGAGAAGAAAACGTGAAGGAGGGGGAGTCAATTTAATAATACTTACTAAATTTGGTCATAAAGATGTTTAATAGCCACTGTACAGTCAGTTGAGTAATGCATTGAACAATTGAACAATTTACTATGAGTAAACCCTCAAGCGATTTTCTTGTGTTTCCTGACGTCACTGTAGGGCAGAGGTAAGATGCTGTTGTGCATTGGAGAAAAAGCTGCATATTATAGCTGCAGCCTAATGAACAGCTTGGGTGTTTTTTGAGAAATAGATATATTGGAAAAATGGTAAAGCAGGGGCCCATCCTTTTGATTATACATAGCCAAGCTAGGAGCAGCAAATGCAGGAAAGAAGCTATAATTAGCATCACTGTATATCACTACTGTTTAACAGGCTTGTATGTGACCTTTATGGTATGGACATAAATCCTGCGAGTATCCATTAATTAGTCCATTGCAATGAATTAATGCTTTGGCCTTTTATCTCTGGGAATGAGACAAGCAATGCTGCTAAGCCGTTTAGGACAGAGGAGAAATAGAAATGACATTGTTCTGATTCAGTGACCATGATAGAGCTTTTATATTTGAAAGGTTTAAAAAATGTATGTAAGGAAACCCAGAAGAGCAACAGCCATCTTCTGTCATAATCTTATGACTGCTGACATGCTTATTTTTGCAGCACTAGCAGAACGTCTGGGCTGAGTGCATTCTTTATGATGGTGGAGGGAATTTGCAAGAATACAGTCCTTCATAATGCCAGAATTGGCTATGTTTTTAGAGTACTAAATGTGAATGCAAAGTATTAGATGCCGCGAAATCTGCATGACCTCCGAGTAAAAAGGTATCATTATACCTTTATGCTTAAACATAAGGTAAACATTCAAAACTTTCTTTGTAATATGCTTGAAATATATTGTTTTGTATTTTGTTGATTATGTAATATTAGATAATAATATTGTTTACTGCGTTTTTAGAATATTTATTGCAATCAGCATTGTGTACGTCGTTGGAAAATTAGCTCAAATATGGGACGCAAAAGGTTATGGTGTAGGGGATTCCTGAGAAATAATTTCTGGGGCAACTGCTCTTTTTAATTTACAATATATAAATGATCTAGATAAGAATGTTACTAACAAGGTGTTTAAGTTTACACAGAGGAATCAAAACTAGGAGCATTGGTGGATATTCCAGAATCCAGAATTCAAACTTGGGCTGACATGTGGCCAATAAAGTTTAATGTCCTATAAATACTTGTGAAGTATTACATATTAAAAACATTAGGTAAAATTACACGGTGGTAGTTCTAAAAGTAGTTAGGAGTCACAGTGGATTGCTCACAATCCAGATGGTGTACAGAAGCAATTAAAAAGAACAGGATGTTGGCTTACATGCAGTAGCACATTGATTTGGTAACAAGTTAAGGAAGGTTATTCATAAGGATAACAAACCACTAGGGGAACATTATCTGAAATACTGTTTGCAGTTTTGGTCTACATATTACGAAACAAGGTATCACTGTGCTACAAATGGCCCAAAGAAGAGTAACAAATTTAAGAGTTGAAGCTTTTTAGTTCAAGCACAGAGTTAGAAGTGGAATGATCAAAGTACTGGAGCTAACTGATGGTAAAATTCACACAAATGTAAGAAAGCCTTTTTCTTTATTCAGAGAACCATAGATATATGGACTAAGTAGCCAAGTGGTTTAGTAGATAGTAGCACTTTTGAGGACCATTTAATTTCAACTTGATATTTTTGCAAAGTTAGGTGCAGTGGAATTGAAGAGCTACAGTATACTGGATTTAATGTTCTGTTCTCATTAAAATTATGATGTTCTTTTTAAACATGCACAGAATGTTGTACTTGCACATTTGTACGTTGGGAACCCAGACACTTGGAATCTTGATTCACTATCTTAAAATTAAGATCATATTTTAGAGTGCTTCAGTGCGTACATTTGACAGCTCATTTAGGCATAGAAAAGAGAATTCAGTAATGGAATTTTTAGCCTTTACTATATTCTGTGTGAAAGCCAATGTATTCATCCATCCATTATCAAGCCATTTAATTCCAGCTTTGGGCCATAGGTGGATGGAGTATCCAGATAGTACAAAACTCAAGGCAGGAACCAAGACAGGATGAGATGGCTATACTTAATCATATGAAGCAAATTTACAGTAGCCAATTAACCTAACATTAACATCTTTGAGGTGTGGGAGGCAACCCAATTACACAAAACTTGAAATACTCTTGATGCCAAAATGCTGTCAATCAAAAAGAGGTCCAGCCACTTTGACAGTTCTTCCAATCATCATGCAGTAGCCCAGTGTCCTGGCCACCCCACTGCCCCACTTACTCCCAGAAATGCTGAGCTTTCCCGAAAATTACGATTTGAAGCATTTGTCCAATAAATGTCTAGCTTTGCTGCACTAAAAATAAAGCAGGTACTGAAGTCCCATTGATGTCCAGTGAAATTGTACTTCAATGGGTTTTAATGAATAGTGCTGTCATGGGAATAAATGACTGTTTGCTGTGTCTGTGTGTAGTAAAGTGGTAGCTCCCACTGCAATAAATAACCTTGCTGTTCCTGTTTCAAGTTGAATAAACCTGATTTTCCTGAAATCCTTAGACTCTGCCTCTTCTTTTGGGTGCAAGGCAGCAACTCGCTAGTCTCATGGTACCAGAAGTGGGGTCTTGCACCAATGGAACCCCAAGAAGTATATAATATTCCGATACCAGTGGAGCAAGATGAGGCTTCTGTGGGCGCTTCTGTCTTTGTGTGACCCAGGGATGTGTTGATGAAGATGAATCCCTTGTACGACCTGGAGTGTTTCCTATTCTGCTTCGAGCATACAGAAACACAGATATGCTGGGATATGGGAGGCTGAACAGCTATTTTGGACCCATTTTTAACCAGAGAGGCCCTACAGGTCATGCAAAACCTCCCTCCCAAAAAGTTTGGTGATTGATTTCCTGAAGCAACAGATCCTCCTCCGCACGGCTATGGTGCATTGACCCAGTCTGAGGCCTATATGAGGACAGGTTCAGGACTTAGTATACCTGATTCAAAGTTGGTTCTGCGGGGACACCATCGAGTGCATTGTGGAGAAACTTTCCATTGATGTAGTCCTTTTGGGGACAGACAAGGACCTATGTGATGAGATGCCCCGGAATAATGTCCACTCACTGTTAAACCTGACCGACAGACTGGAGGGCACCCAAGCCACCTGGAAGCCGAGGGGATATCCGGGCTTGGCCCTGACTTTGGTCCAACTAGCACAGGCTCCTTGAGTCACTGAAGCCACAGTATGAAGACACCATCGTAGGAACTCCATAGTGGGGGCTGAGCGCAGGTGCTTTCGCTGTGATCAACTGGGACATCTTGCTCAGAATTGCCGCCTCCCACTTGTACAAACCATGGACATCGGCCTGGCCCAGGTATGCAGCTCGGAAGTTTTCCCCAAGATGTTAGTCAAGGACAATTTTAAGTTAGCAGTTGGACTTTGGTGGCGACCTCTGTGTAGATCTCCATGACTTGCTCCAACAGACCCATTATAGAAGCACATACCAGGGGAATCCATTGGGATGTTAAAACTTATGAGACTATCTTACTCCCTCTGAAATTTAAATGGAAGAACTTTAAGGTTTGGACTGTCATATCAGACATGTCATCCTGGCCTCTTTAAATAGGAAAGAGGAATGTCCTTTTCCCACTGGTCTTGGCCGCCTGCAGAGTGCCACCCTCTATAGTAGATAGATACCTTTTTGATACCTTTTCAAAAACAGCTGTGACACATCTGGTTCAGAGGACACATTTGTGTTTTGGAGTATCTTTTATTGTGCATTTCATAGCAGCACTGAAGGTTTTATGCAATAGAAAGACCAAGCATATTCAGATATGGTTAGTATAAATATGGCTTCAGAATGACATGGATAACCACAGGCAACGAGGGTAAAGAGAAAAATAAGAGAGAGGATGATCTGCTAACACCCAAAACATTGGCTCGTCAGTTTTATTTAAGGGCCCTTGAGTAGTCGTTTCCTTCAGAAACCTCTTTTCTGACTCTGTTCTGAAGCTTAAATACTGTAAGTTAATGGCTGTATAGATGAAATGTGAAGCTCTTATTTTTAAAGTATTCCACTGAAGAAAAAAAAGGCACACAACAGATGTGAACTGATTCATTAACAAGTAAATTGCCATTCATTAAAAGGTGATGCAAGCATACATACTCAGTGATTCATTTTCTTTCTAATAGAACTACATTCACAGTTTCTTATCCATCCTTGATCACCCAAACATCCTCCATTACTTGATGACACACTTTTTGATGTTGCTTTTTTCCTTTAATGTATCGTTTTGTTGCTGTTTTCATTTCACATTTGGTAAGTATACTGTTTAACTGTAGGGTTTCATGAAATATTAAAGAGTGCTAATTTGTTAAATAGTCTCACATTGCAGCCTGCATCTTAAAATCATCTGTACAGGCTGTTAAAGATTTTCAAAAAAAAAAAAGAAAAATATTTGCAGGGAGTCGTTATACAACAGAGGCATATCTGCTGCCGAGGATTTTGCCTGGTCTCAGAAGTATGCTTTCTACTGTCTAAACCCTGAATATTTAATGATGTTGAATTACCACAGCCCTTCAACCATAATAAAGAACTAAAAAGAAGATTAAAGTCAGAGCTTGGTAGTGAGAGGTCCCAGTCTATTAAATAAGATAAAGTAATAACAGAAATAAAAATATGAATGTCAGACAATTTGATGTTTTTTTGCAGCTCCCTTAACAACGTGTTAGAATTCTGTCGAGTATTAGATCTTTGAAAAACATTTTAATGTTTTCTTTTCCTTTCTTGTAGAGCTCATCATGCTAAAATGTTGAATGTTTTTACCTGTTGAAAAATGGGACTGGAGACACTAATGTAATGGAAACAAATGCACACAACAATAGTGAATTTGTTAACAGACAAACGAAACAGGGAAAAATAAGAATGTACACAAAACACAGAGTACACAAAGCAAGGCACAAACTCTGCTGGAATTTTGAGTCTTTTTTTTATAATGATCTGCAACACCTTGCTTTAGGCTTCACTTACTATGAAGTACTATTTCACGCTCTCGTTTTCACCTTACTCTTTCCTTTCTCTTTCCCTGTCTATAATCTTGGCCTCTCTTCCTCCCACCAGTTGCGGGCATCAGACTAGATCTCCACCTAGTGGCTCCTGTGCCACATCAACCATGAGCTTTCAGTAACCCCAACCATCTCTCAGACTCAGAATAATAATAAAGAATAAATTACCTAAATAATTTGTATAAAGCACAAAACAGTCACCTAAAGAATTATATAAAATACAAAAGAATGAACTAAGCAAAACTTTGCCAGTTCTGATGCCCTTCTCTAGATAGGAGTTAGCCCACTTTTCTACCTCACAAGTACTATACCAAATACTTCCTTCTCACCTAGTGTCATCTTTCTCATAAACTGTACACAAGCATGACCTTTCCCCTGACAGTGTGCGTTACTTCTAGCTATCTTTCAGTTCTATTAACCATGGTTTGAGGAAGTTGATTCCATCATATCGTTTACAGTTATGTGCTCAAGGACAGCCTGCAGTGGTTGCAGGGACACAAGGCTAGTACTTCCTCTAATAGCTCCCGAGATTCCTGAGCCCATCGTGGATTTTATACAATTGTCTTCTCACTGCCTGGGGTTAGGAGTTTTCCTGTCGTACTCTTAATCACACAAATGCCACTTAACTTGCTGGGTTCTAAGTTATTGCATACAGTGGATTCAGTAAAATATTCAGACAAACCCCACCAGATACTTTTGCCATTTTTGCCAATCAATCAACACTTAACTTATAATGACAAAGTTAAAGCATTTTTTCACAAAGGTTGGCAAATATAGTAAAAAAAAATCAAAAACTGAAATCATGTAAGTATTTAGACCTTGAATCAGTACTTTGTAGAAGCCCATTTGGCAGCAATTATGGCTTCTTGGCTGAGTCTCTGCAAGCTTTGCACACCTGCATTTGAGAGGTTTAGCCCATTCTTCCTGGCAGATCCTCTCAGGCTATGTTAAGTTGGATGGGAAGCATCTGTAAATTTTAATCATCAGGTCTCTCTACAGTTGTTCTAAGGGTTTTAAGTCTGGGCCACTCAAGGATAGTCAGAGGCCCAGTGGAATTCCAAATTATGGTGGTGTGCATCCTGTTTACTTTTATTATCCTTGAGATGTGTCTATAACTTGATTAGAAACCAACTTTGGCAAAATGGATTGATTGGACATAGTTTAAAAATGCTAACACCTGTGTATATAAAGTCCCATAATTCGTAGTGCCTATCATGACAAAAAACAAGCCACAAAGTCCAAGGAACTCCCTGTAAATTGAGGTGACGTATAGATCAGGGCAAGTTTATAAAAACATTCCTAAATCTTTGAGTGTTCCCAGGAGCATGGTGGAAATAGAATAAACCTCTTTTCTGAAGCTTAAATACTGTAGGTTAATGGTTGTATGCTATACTAGATGGTGGAAATAGAGATTTGGAACCTTCAGGATTCTTCCTAGAGTTGGCTGTCCAGCCAAACTCAATAACTGGGTATGAAGGACCTTGGTCAGAGAGATGACTAAGAACCCAATGGTCACTCTACCAGAGCTTCAGAAGTCCCCTACTAAAATGGGAGAACATATCCCAAGGATGTTCTTCTCAGGAGCACTCCATTAATTAGGTGTTTATTGTGGAGTGGCTAACTCCCATTTGGAGTTTGTCAAATAACATTTAAATGAATCTTTGGAAATAAGAAAGCATCATTCTCCAGTCTGAGACATAAATGGAACCCTTTATGCAGAACTCTAAACACTATGTCTGGCAAATACCAGGCCCTGCTCATCACCTGCCTAATACCATCACTTTGGTGAAGCTGATGGTTGTGGCAGCTTCATCTAATGGGAATGCTCCTCAGAATCAGGAACAGAGAGCATGGTTAGAATCGAGGGAAGGATGAATGCAGCCAAATACAAGAGAGATCCTTGAACAAAAACCTTCTCCAGAGTGCACGTGGCATCAGATGGAGGTAATGGTTCTACTTTCAGCATTAGATTGACCCAAAGCATACAGCCAAGACAATGCTGGAGTGATTTTTGGGATATGTGTCTGACTGTTCTTGAGTGGCATAGCCAAAGCCCAAACTTATCCACACTGAACTTCTGTAAAGACATGTGAAGATGGCAGTTAAATCCCAACTGCTCAAATCCAAGTGTGTAAAGCTTATAGAGACTTGCACAAGATGACTCAAAGATGTAATTTGCTACTAAAGGGATTTCAAGAAAGTACTGAAGTAAGGGTCTGTATACTTATATGAATGAGTGGTTTCAGAATTTAATTTTTTAACAATTTTGTAAAAAATTTTGTAAATATGTTTTTACTTTGTCATTATAAGTTAAATCTACACCATAATAAATAATGCAGACTGTGAAGGGGTCTGAATACTTCCTGAATCCACTTCATGTATAATATACATTAGTTATCAATGTTGAGGCATAACACATCCCCAGTAGGTCTAACCATAAGATTTGTTTTATTTTTAGAATTAATTTGTTGATAGCCGTCTCTTTGGAGATCAAGTGAGCTAAATAATTTGCTTCAATAATGCTTAAAAGCTGGAGCAAACATGTTGCAGGTATACATATAAGTAATACAATATATTCATCCCTTAATGGCTCATTGCATCTTCAATAAATACCTCCACTTTCCATCAAAATTGAGGTTATCAAATATACTGCATATTTACATGAACTTAAATTGGGTGTAGAATGGTGGTGCAGAGGGTAGTGTTTCTGGTTTGGGAATTTGTTTGGGCTTCCTTTTTTTTTTAAGCTGGCAGTATGGCCACAGCAGACAGTTCCTGGAGTAGACACATTACAATTCAAAAGCTCTGATCTCTTTCTAGTGCTTCCATCCCCAAACACTGTTCATGATGTTTTTTGTAGTGTTTCCATATCCAAAGTGCTCTATTAACTAGTATGTATTTTGATAACCTTTTGTCATTTTTGAAGAGACAGATATCAGTTGGGCAAGCATTTCAATCTCCGTAATCTCCCAATGGTTGATGATCCGTGACATTATTGCTACCACTTACTGCTACAATCCATCCATTATTCTCCTCTCTTTCATGATTCATAGCATTGTGAATAGCAGGCAGTACATACAACATTGGATTGTTATCCAAATGATGTGAGCATAGGACCTGGAACTGATGGCAGAAGTGTTAACCACAAGCTTACCCACACACATCTTTGCTGCTCGTCTGTATAAACCATATCTGTTTACATAACTATATATACATTTGCAGTTTATTCAATTAAATACAGATATAAATGTTTTACATATCTAAAATATTAATAAAGTAACTGAGTACATTAATCTGAAATGGATAAGAAAGAAAAAGTTGATTCTTTAGTAATAGCCCAGTCCATTAAACATTTTTGCTTTCATAACAGAATGATTAACCAAAAAGTTTTTATAAGGAACTTCATTGTTCGTCCTCTGTTTATGCTTTGTGAAGAAGAACAGTATATAGTACAGTGGCTGAAATTACTGACACAGCAGAATAGCAGGCCACCTAATTAAATGACATGTTCATTAGCAGGAAAAACTGATTCATAATTAAGAAGAAGGTTTCAGCAAAAAGCATCCAGCCGTTTAGGAGAAAAATGTGCACTTTTGTGTTAGGAAAATATATAGTGTGTGTATGTTTTGTATGTATATATGTACAGTATATGTTTGCGTGAGTATGTGTGTGTATACAACCACAATTCCAAAAAAGTTGGTACAAAATGGAAAATGCTAATAAAATGAAAATGGAGTGACTTGTAAATTCTATACATTCTGTACTATATTGATAATACTTCAACAACACATTATTTGATGTTTTACATTGTGTGAATTTTTGTTTTTGTGAAAATATACACTCATGTCATCTAATGACAGCAACAGTTGACTGTCTACCACTGTGTAGCACCACCATTTCTTTTAATAACACTTCGTAGTCATTTGGACACTGAATTAACAAGTTGGTTAAGTTTAACAAGCAGAATGTACCCTGTCTATCCAGGTTTGTTAGGGCCCTCATTGCCATATTTTATGCTTCGTAATGTACCACACATTCTCTGTCAGAGACAGCACAGCACTGCGGGTAGGTCAATCTAGCATCTGCACTCTCTGTTGATGAAGCTATGCTTGTAATCCAGGCAGAATGTGATTTGCTGTTGTCCTAAACCTAGATGGAAGCATATGTTGCTCAAATATTTGTTCCTTCCCAGATGTGCAAATCACCCCTACCATGAGCACTGACATACCCTCATACCATGATAGTAGTTGACTTTCAGACTGGAGGCTGATAAGAAGCTCTGATCATGCTTTTACAGTTTGGGCCAAAGAACACGAGGGCTAAAAACACAAAAACTAATTGAAATGTTGACTTGTCGGACCATAAAACACGATTCCACCGTACTTTCTATCTGAATTGAGAATGAGCCCAGAGATATCAGTTGTGTCTCTAGATAGTGTTAATGTAATTCTTCTGCTGTGCATAGTAAAGCTCTAGCTTAGCACCTGAGGATACAGTGGCAAATGGTGTTATATGTACATCTTCCAAAAAAATTAGTTTGTTTTTGTTTGAATACAAGTCAAAGTAATTTACAAATCAGTCAGTCAGTCATTGTCCAAACTGCTATATCCTAACACAGGGTCACGGGTCTGCTGGAGCCAATCCCAGCCAACACAGGGCGCAAGGCAGGAACAAGCCCTGGGCAGGGCGACAGCCCTCCGTAGGGCACACACTAGGAACAATTTAGTATCGTCAAATGCACCTAACCTGCATGTCTTTGGACTGTGGGAGGAAACTGGAGCACCAGGAGGAAACCCACACAGACACGGGGAGAACATGCAAACTCCACGCAGGACACGGGAAGCGAACCCGGTCTCCTTACTGCGAGGCAGCAGCACTACAACTGCGCCACCGTGCTGCCTTAATTTACAAATCACTTATATCTATCTCTCTATCTATCTCTCTATCTCTCTTTCTATCTATCTCTCTATTGCAAACTGTTGTGTGTTATACTGAAAGAAATGCATCCCATTAGCTTTACTATAAATGACAATGTATCCAAAAAGGAAAAGGTTACTTGATTTAAAAATGTACCCTTAAATTGTTACTGTGCCCTTTTCCATATTTTCATGTAAAAAAAAAAATGACACGTAATAAATTTGAAAGTAATCCCTCTAGCCTCCAACCAGCCATTCCACATTGGAGTCATCGAGAGACAAAATCTGTACTGGCAGCACTGGGCATAAGGCAGGAAACTGCCTGCACTTTTACCACAGTCCATTTACAAGGCAAAGTAAATTTAATGTCAGTAATGAACCTAACCTATGCATCTTTTCGGAGAAAAAGCTTCATGCGGACATGTTAGAAAATACACAAACTTATCAATGAATGCCTTGGATGATATTCAAAGTTAGCCACCTGGAGATAATGCCATGCTCAGCAAACGTTGCCTTATATCATGCATTACTATATTCCTTTAACAAAATACTAAGGAAGGCTGCTTGCTTTAATACAAGTATAGCACATTAAATTAGTGAGTATAAACACTTGTAGTCTGTGCTTCTAATAGCCAAATGTCTTGCATTATTATCATTTTTTTTAAGTTAAAAACATGTCATAATTGGGCACAAAGAATACACTCTGGGGACTTTAAAGGATGCATTCATACTCTGGCAAAGAAAAAGAAAACAGCACCTTATCCAAGAGACATCAGTGATTTAATGGCTTGAATCTAACACAAGCCAATTAAGCAGCATGCAATGTTCACCACGGTGGGCATCCATTAATTTCAAGGGAAATTGAGGTTGAAATTATCCATTGTTCAGTCACGTGGCACAGGCCCCAGAATGGCTTCCAGCTCTCAAGATCTCATTTAAAGCTTGGTGCGGATGTAAGGATTCATTTCTTCATGAGTTATGTGGACGATAAATGCCACATTTATACAAGATCCCTATGGGGCTCACTAGTCAGCTGTAAAATTATTCCAAGGTGTGATGCAAATGGAAGAGCAGAAGCAGTCTAAACAAAACCCTCGATAGCATGCGTTTTTTCGTTAGTATCTTTATAGGTGATGCAATTACAAAGTTTTGGTATTTAATTTAAAAAGACTGTAGCTGAATTCCTATTAAATATATTTTATTAAAGAAAATTTGTATACAGTTCTGGATGTTAAGATTTAAAAAGGCAGTGGTTAGAGGTATACTGGGTAAAAACCTTTTCTATCATTCAAAGGTAGCAATTTTTGGTTTTGATGATATTTTAAACAGGCTTGATTCAAGTTATTGTAAAAAGGTAGAAATTTATTACAGCAGCTAGTTACATGTTTTCGTTCCGTAATGGTGTTTGTGCTTGCTTTAAATTTATTATAAAGCAAAAATAAAAGTTATTATATTTTTAATTATATATAAATTTCAAATTCTGCATATATAGTGCTCAAGTTTATTACAGTATATTCCAGGGTGATGCAGAAACCACTTACTTTCTTGGGGTTAATGGTACCCAGAGAGTATCTGAGGGATCAATAGCCAGGAGCAGGTTTGTGATGAATGAGCTAATGAGAGAATGTGATAATGAGCTAATAAGAGAAGCAGAGAGTGCAATAGTTTTATGATCAATTGATGAGGCCTCAAGAGTATAATCAATGGGGGTTTGGACCTAGAGGAGGATTGGCGAACATGCTGTATGCCTCTAAAAAACAGGGGAGCTTCTTTGTAGTCACTGAAGCAGGCTATGGTTGGTATACCTCTAAGTGGAAGCAGATACAAAATTTTTTCTGTTGCTTCTGATCTTTCTTTAGTTATAAAAGACATTTAATGGTGGGTTTCTAAAAAAATACTTATTTTCCTGTGAGTTGTATAATTTGTAAAACAAAGTATGGCTTTCTGTATTTTTTCCACTTTCTCTTTTTTCCTTTTGTACTAGAATTTCTTCTTTTTACCCCTTAAGTCAGGAAACGACCAACTGCGGGGAATTATGTTGCGTAACATTATTAAGTGTGTTGTTTTAGAATGCTCCCCTTTAAATATTGAATGTTCGCTGTTTAAGTCCCTGTTAACGGAGCATATTCAATAAAAATACGCACTGTACACTACTCTCACATGCCTTAAAGTATATTTATTTGTTCAAATATGACATTCTGGTACATGATGAAGAAAGGTATTGTGACATATGGTCAGCTAATTTCTTTAACGCCATACCAGAGTTTTGTTAATCAGTGTAATATTCCAAATAGTTAACTTGTGCATATCTTGATATAGTGATTTTTAACACCCTGTTTTTCCCCACGGCTGCTTTTCATATCTTGTGCCTTTTTTATTTAGTTTTAAGCTTTGGAATTATTTTATGACGATTTAGATATGTTTTAGTATTGTCTGTGTTCTGTTGCTAACTTGGTTACTACTACCACAGGACAACCAGAAGTGGCAACTCATTAAACCATCATTGTGAGGATACAAAGATCAGTGTTGCATGTTTTTGGTGATCCAACATGTTGTATAAGAATCAAAAGACTTCTGCGGTTTTAGTGGTGTGTTGGACAAAAAGGTTTTAGAATTTTTGTGTTTTAAGACTCTTGTTTTCATATAGGGCTTAGTTCTTTTGGTAGTTCAGATTTTGGTTTCAACTGTTGCTAATAATTTTGACACACTGATTTTTGGATTCTCCATATCTCGATCCATGGTATCTTTCGATCTCTGCCTTTTTCGATCCCTGGAAGAACAAGTGACATCAGTTTCAGATTTGTCCGAGATTTTTTAATTTACAGTATCTGAAAGTATCTATTATCTAACCTGCTTAATCCTGATTAAGGCTTGCAGGGACCTATTGTGGAAATGCTAAGTATAAGGCAGTAATACATATATATATATATATATATATATATATATATATATATATATATATATATATACACACACAGATACTCACTCATACAAGGCCAGCCTATGGTTGTTCAGTCAGTCTCATGTTTTTGGAGCATAGGAAGAGGAAATATATGCAGAGATCAATGAATCTCCACATAGACAGTGCCCAGCTCACTTTAACCAAGGCATCACTAAAGGTTCAACTTCATATTCACCATATTCACATTTGTTTTGTCCTTGTAGTTACCATTCTTTTCATACCTTTATTTTTGGTGCTGTACACTTTTTTTAAATTTCAAAATTTCCCATTTAAAGGCCATCGGTGAATTTTGTGAACTCGTCTGTCTTAAAACGAAAACATGTTCTGTGCGACTTAAGCTAAGAATTTCTTTTACTGTAATAAATCATTTTTATCTTGACAGTGGTTACACCAACTTTTTTATTTTGCTGTTTTTCACCTTCAGTAGCTGCTACTGACTGCAAACACTCCAAAAATGGTAAAGAATCACCAGCAGATTGCATGCGCGTGTAGGAAGCCGCTGTCACTGGCTGAGCACATGTGGGATAGGATACTAGAAATGGGTGACCTTTTCATTTAAGCATCGATGTTCACATTAAAAGTATCGATTATTACACATTTTCAATAAAATGCAATAGGGTTGTTATAATTATTTGAATAGAAAATAATCAATGTCTGTTTTTAGTGAGCAGTATATTACATTTATATCTTGATGAATGGACATGCAGTCAGTCAGTCAGTCATTGTCCAACCTGCCATATCCTAACACAGGGGTCATGGGGGTCTGCTGGAGCCAATCCCAGGCAACACAGGGCGCAAGGCAGGAACAAATCCCAGGCAGGGCGCCAGCCCACCACAGATGGACATGCATACATTTTCTAACTTTTTTACAATTACTTTAAGCTAAGTGAATGTAACCAAACCTAAGATTGATTAGTTACTGTAAATAGTGTGTTTGAATCTTGAGCTTGCTGAGGAAAGGATAAACTCCAGCGGGTCTGTATCGAAGGAGTGACACTTCAAAGGAGTGACATAAACACCATATTAAAGGAGTGACATTTTATTGGAGTGACCAATTATGATTAAAATTTTATTTAAAAAAAAAAACAAAACATTTTTTTTTAAATTATTAAAATTAAGATTTTATTAAAAAAAAACTAGAACTACTGAATTGTTAATATATTTTAAACTTGTTTACAATTCTTGTTCTCCATCACTGAAATTATCTTCCAAATCATAGTTATTTACATTTCATGAACTGAAATGCAAATTGTGCGCAATTTCATGAAGGTATTCGTCGAGAGGGACGGTTCCATGTCTCCTGACAACAGTTGCAAGCCTCTCTTCCCTCAGGATTTGTTCCTTCTGGTTGTCACTCCTTTGAAATTTATATCTGAGGTTTCACTCCTTTGTTACTGTACGTCACTCCTTTGAATAGGACCGACTCCAGCTCACTACAGTCAAGATGAAGACACTTGCTTATACTGTATCACTCCTGCTAAATATATACCTGTATATGAAAATGTAATATGATAATGTTGTCAAATTATCTGCATTTACTGTACTTTCTTTTAAATTTCAGTTAAATGGTATGTGCAGCATGTGTTAAATGTTTTAGTACCTAACTAGAGAGTTTGTGAGATGGAAAGGATTGATATGATTAATACAAGAACTACCTTGCAATTGTCATTTAAATGCAATTATTGTATTAATGTTACACTTTGACAAAATGTTACCTGCTGGAACGGTAATTCTTTAGGAAAGTCTGCTGCATCTTCAGCTTTAAATCAGGATTCATATTTGGTCACATCTGATGGGGCCAGATTACAACTTAAGTCTACATAATTTATAAAGGCTCCCTTTTTACTAGTTATTTATAATGTTAGTATTTCAGGAATATTTAATATTTTTCATAACTTCTGAATAGAGGTGTTTATTCTCTCCAAAAGTCACTTAAGATCCTGACATGACTTCTACTTTGTCAGAGCATCTTTCATCTATATTTTGTTTTTAATATATGTATTTTCATAGAGACAGATGATACAAAGGCAAGTTCAATGGAGTGAGCCCAGCAGTATTCAACCAAATGCTTTAATACAATAATTTCCAGACCTGGTGTCATATGCCTTTATATTGGAAATTTTAATTGTGCTCCATCACAACAGCATATTCTGGGTGTGGCATAGAATCGGCCTTTAGATTTCTGTTTCTGAGTGAACTTCAGATATCTGAATTTCTGATGTGTCAGTTAAGCATCATTAATTATTAATCCTAACCAGAGCAGCCAAAAGAAGAAGATATTCTACTTCTAAGAAGCAGTCCACTCTCATAAGCAGTATCTGGTAAAGTAAAATATCAAATTGTAAAATGCTTGTAATCCTTAAAGACTGATACTTAAAGTTGGTTAATACGGTTTAGAATCAAAGAATCCACTAATGTTTTACTAATTCATGTTTAAAGGTTTAATTGTTTTAATGGCATTTATGCTCTTGAGTTGTATGCTATGCTTGGATTCATCCTTAGAGATCATTTCACAAAATATCTTTGCATAGCGTTGAATGTTTTACATAGCATTCTCTGGACAAAGTATCTGATGTCAGATTTCTTTTCCTTCTCAAAATGTATGCCCTCTTTTAATGCTTCTGGTTGTGGAAGAATGATGACTTAGTTTTACTCGATATTAAATTGTTAAAATTAGACAGTATTTAAATACAAATTTCCTTCTGCATATGCACTTGCAGTGACAACTGTTTTGTGGTGTGTATGGTTGGGTCCCCTCACAAATTTTCAAGATGTTTGTGGTTTTTATATTCCATTTTTTTTTTTATTATTCTCCATTTAATCTCCCCTCGACGAATTTGGAGTTTCTAGTTTGTACAAACACTGGAGGTTTCTCAATAATTTTCTGGTAAAAATTCATCTTACGTTTGTGAACAGGTGCACATTACCCATGTGATACTCGATTAGATGTAATGAGGGTCCCATCAGATAAGTAGCTGTCTTAATTTTGCCATGAACATTAATTTCTATTCGGATTAATTATGTGCTTTGTTTTTATTTTTATAGTTGATTTATCATTGTAAAGATGAAGTTATTGTGACTAAATTTTAGTCTTCATCACAAATTATGTTAATATAGTGTATTCCAAAAACATATGGCCTAGTAATGCTGGAACTAAATGGCAACGCTCTCAGGTTGTATCTGGCCCAATTTTAAGTGAGATGAATGTAATTTATGAAATATCTTTAGTTGAATTATGTTTTAAATTAAACCATAAATTGATCACAAAAAAGATTATTTTTCATCACCAATTTATTTAGTGGAAGGATCTATACTTAGGACTCTTTTTGCATTTATTTTTGACTAAGATTTTTGCCTTTTGATTTTTGGTTTTGATGGTAGATTTTGCTCATGTTCTGTTCTGACCTGTTGCCTGACTTTTGACCATTCTTCTAGATTGCTTACTTTGTTGATTTCATTCCCCAATCCATTATTCCAGTCCTTCAGGAATATTTGGACTTCTACACCAAGTAAATTATTCTTGCTGTAAGGTATTTACACAGAGATTCATTAAATCATTCACCAAAATCTTCTAAGGAGCATCCCAAAGTCATTATTATATACTGTAAAGACTTCAAAGATTTTTCTTTCGATCCTTCAGTTAACATTTTTCCTCATTTGTCACATATCTTCCCAGTTTTTAAACCTGCTCTGGTCCATCAGATATAATTTAAGGTCTCTAGTGTATTTGCTAGTTCTGCATGGCATTGTATATGATGCAGATTGCCAATTGAGCAATACATTTTCCACTAAATCACTTACTTGGGATAAAGTGAGTAACTACATCATCCCTACTAAATTCCATTTTTGGCATAATTTGAGAAAAAGTATCTTTACTTTATAACCACCAGATTTCTTTGTTTAAACTAATACCTTGAGCCTTGGTAATAGTAATCAACAGGAGAGCCATCTAGAATATTTTAAGACCCCGAATATACAACCTTACTCTCAGAAGTCCAGAAATAAGCCTGGGGAATCTTGTTCCCATTTAGTTGCTTGCTTAATTGGAAAACTAAAAAACTTTGCACCTTTACAACTTTATATTATTTAAAGGCAAGAAGATATTTAACTAAAGTTTCTTATTTAATTATCAATTAAAGGATGTGACAGACTGAGTGCAAACAAGACCTTGCAAATTTGAAGCGTCTTCCAACTATTACAACAATAGTGTCCGTTACTATATAGCATGTACTGTTTCTTTCACTACGTAGAGTTAATCTCATTCTCTTCCATGTCTGTGATGTTGCTGCATAGCCTGTCACTTTTTGTCCTTTCTAGAAAACACTTGGCCTACTTTCTCAATTTCTCATCTTCTCATCAGCACACTGGTTGTTTATGCCAACAGTTTTTTTTTTTTGTTGTTTTGGGGGGTGAAGACTCTATGATCTTGAAATAATAGCTGCTATAGAAGACATGATTTGTGGGTCTTGGAATATCATTTCTTATTGATAGTGACAGCTGTCAACTTAAGATAACAATATATCCAAAAAGTGATTTCATGCGGTGATCAAATTAAAAAATGTTTATTTACTAAATTGCGGAATGCAACAGTAGAAACACATTTCCCTGCATTCAGACCCGATTAAAAGTGGAATAATAAAAATCACATGTATTATATGTTCAGTACACAGAAAATGCTAATATGCTCTATATCTTTTAATAAGTTAATGAGAGGAAATCCAAACCCAGTTTATAATCATGAAAGAGGTTTTAAGCATATTGTTACAGCTTTGTTTCTAAAGTCAGAACAGGTTTCTCTTACTTATTCTTGCTGTAGTATGCTTTTATAGATGCTATTAAATTATACCACACCTAACTTTTCTGTACATATCTAAAAAAATAACATAACATTCTCTAACCTGTTCAATCCAATTCAGGGTGTCTGGGACAAAGCGTACCCTGAAAGTATTGCACCCATCTGTTTTATATGATATCGTATTCTGTATGTTGTATTTATTTATT
Organism: Erpetoichthys calabaricus; assembly: GCF_900747795.2. Taxonomy (NCBI): domain Eukaryota; kingdom Metazoa; phylum Chordata; class Cladistia; order Polypteriformes; family Polypteridae; genus Erpetoichthys; species Erpetoichthys calabaricus. Next base: position 201,567,956 of record NC_041397.2, read on the forward strand.
ACATTTATATTTTGAAAATGTGAAACTGCAGGTTTATAGTTAGTTCCCTTCACAGTCCAGAGCCACCACTGACGGTGCTAGCTTTCTCTTGCACTAAAACAAGTACTGGACTACTTTCTCTTGTACCTGTGCCTGCAGTAATAAACTATTTGGTCCATAAATATTTTAATATCCCCCCTTCAATAAAAGTTACTATGCTTCTTGTGGAAATGGTGACAACGACTAATTGCTGTGTGTATCAGGGAACAACTCAGAGTCATCAGGATCAAGCATGTCTCTGAGGCAATTGTGACACATTTTGCTTCACTTGATCATATTCACACTACAGTAATATGACTGCATTCTGTAATGCAAAAGAGAGTAGATGAGCTTCACACTAACTATTAAAGCAGAACAGATAAATATGTGTGCATGCAATGATACATTAATAAACACATAAACAAATAAATAAACAGGCAGTCATACTGGAGAACAACATAATAATATATGCAAATCTGAAACAGTTCCAAAGTCTTTGTTTTAATTTCCATGACAAAAATCAAAGGTAAAGTTGGAGAAGTCCATCTTACATATAATAACTACTCCAGAGGTGTTTCTTTTTTTTGCAAGTTGAGGATAGCAGCTTGAAAGGCCAAGAGGTGCCTCAGATGTTTCCAAATGTTTTGAAGCATATGAAAAAGGCATTCACAAAATAAAACATTCTTCAGGGCCAAGCAGTTTGGTGGTACAAATTATCAAACAACCATGTGCAAACCGAAAAAAACAGAAAAGAACTATACAATAAATGAATGGTGATTTAGTCTAAAATACTGAGTAATAGTTACAACTAAAATTTATTTACAATTTCTTATTTGACTCCTTCTCATACTTTTCTTGTAGAGAATAGAAAATGGATCACTTGAAATGTTGTAGACTCAGGCTGTTATGAAGATGGTTTAACCATTTATCCCCAATGTAGTGTTCTCTCTCTCTCTCTCTCTCTTTACACCCATGTGTCCCTATTTTTTTTTTTTTTTTTTTAATATTTTTTTAAATATTTATGAAAATGTGTATAATCTACAGGCAGACCTGTCACTTAAGGTAATGGTTCTGTTTTACAGCCTCTTTCCCAATTTATCCATTTAAATTTACACAACCATGTTATTAGCAGCTACTACTTTATCAGAGATTCATCTGACTTCATTAATATAGTCTGCTGCTTGAAACTGCAAAATAACTGGTCTCTTTATTTATTTACTTTATTAACTATTTTGTATGTATTTTCAAAATTAGTAGCTGATATGAATTAAGTATCTAACAAAAAATAAAAAAAAAATCTCTTCCAAAAACCTATAGCTGCCAGCAGTATTTCCACCATTGTAGCACGGTGAGAGGATTGTATCCGATTAACATAAAGAACTGTAGCTTTCATAGGAATCCAAATGCTTTGATGTGGAATGTTTTTCTAAGCTTTAATTCTCAGTGAATGGAAAATGGCTTTGCATTTAACCTGCTTTGATTCAGTTTATTACAAATTTCATTACTGTTAAAATGTTCATAGTGTTTGCATATTAATTATGGTTTGCTCCACAAGCATACTAGAGTTTAGTTTCCTCTTATTTTATCAATAAAAGGCTTTCTGCTATGCCACATCTTGCAGCTGCTTTCTGTCTCTTGATTTCTCTTGCAAGAATGAGCCAATTTTGTGATCCTTATTTTTCATTCTTTACCAGTTAAGTAAAGGCTGTGTAGGATTGCTGCAGTCAGACTGTCAATGTGACCTTTCTTTAATGTCACACGTCACAAGCTTTCATATCACCCAAAGACAACTTGACATGACAGGAATCTTTTCCTTTTTTTCTTCATTCCTCTACTGAAAATATTAAACATCATCAAAGATATATTCAGGCTGGCCTGAAACATTAATTATCTTTATCAGTCACTGCCATGGAGATTTGTAGTCTGCTAGAATACTTACTGTGTAAATCTGTGCAAATGTAGGTTGGAATGGGTCACAGTTCCCCAGGGTGCTAAATAATCGGGCAGTACTGGGGCTATGGCCAGCATACAATATGACCTTTTATATTTTCCTCTTTTTATTATATTGTTGTATATTCTGTAAAGCTGAGCAAGTGAACTTCATTAAGTAGTAGATTAATACTGATGTTTCATTGAATTTCACTGAATTTTAACAATCATCTGGTAAATGTTTAAAGAAATTGCCATTGAAGGATTATTTAAATTTAAATTTCCTCCTATTATGCTTAATAATAATAATAATAATAATATTAAATTTACAATCATTCCCACACCTACTGTGATTTTCAACAGGCATTTGGTAATAAATGTATCTGTTGCATATTGAATTTGAGCTGATTTTATTGAAAACCGTAACAAAGTAATATTTGTTTGCAATTCTTGTTTAGCAAATGTGTTGCCTGCATAAGTTATAATGAGCAAAACATCTACAACAACAACATTTATTTATATAGCACATTTTCATACAAAAAGTAGCTCAAAGTGCTTTACATAATGAAGAAAAGAAAAATAAAAGACAAAATAAGAAATTAAAATAAGACAACATTAGTTAACATAGAAAAGAAGTAAGGTCCGATGGCCAGGGTGGACAGAAAAAACAACAAAAAAAAAAACTGCAGAAGATCTAGGCATCTGCCATAGAGATGAAGGCATCCTATACACTAATGGTTCCTGCCTTGCAGCTGACACTGCTAGAATAGGACCTGTTTGTTGCCAGAAGCATTTCTCCTTGTAGAGATTTAAACCTACGTTTTCTAATTGTTGTAGAATTTGGCTAGGTATTGTAGTGCTGGTAGAATTAGATATCATCCATTAAGACAGGAGCCTGTTCTTGGTGTCTAAGGATCCCAGACAACTCATGCTAGAAAAACATCTGAGCACTGGCAACGCTAAATGGATGTCTATAGTAAAAAATATCTTTCAATTGGGGTCAGAGAGGTGTTCAACTTTGCATTGTCTTAATCCAGAGGTAAACTCCAGAAAATAAGTTGATGCTTTAAGAAACAAGAATGCATGGACATTGACCTGTTCAGAGAGGATATCATCAATGGTAGGCAGTATATATTTTCCTGTCTTTACTACCTTTTTTTATGGTCGACACAGAGCTGAAATTGTCCTTTCATTTTATGAAGTGCAAATCTCTAATTTTTCAGTAACACCATTCTATTTAATTCTTTTTGGGCTGATGCTAGACTTTAGGGTAACACTTTATAATAACTTTCATTATGAAAGCGTTAATAAGCATTATGTAATGCTTAACAGATCATGAGTTCATGTTCATTCAAATAGCTATAAATGTAATTTAAAGATAATCAAAACATTAGGTAATATACTTTTAAACATTTAGAAATTACAGTATTTAACAAATGGCATGTTTTAACATTTGTTAATACATTACCCATGTTGATTCTACATTCACTAATGTCTAGCTGATTAGTGACAAATATCTTCAAATATTAGTTACACATGTTTTATTTATCATATGCAAGTGTGCTGTTCATGAGCCGTGCAGTCTGTAAAACTTATTTCATGTTCTGGCCTGCTTGTAACACTGCAAGAATTTTTGCATGCTTTCACAATTGTTAATCATTTATTCATTAGTTGTAAATGTTATTGCAGTACTCAATCTAAAGTTGAAACTCTTCATGCATTATACAGGTTTGACCATGCTTATAAACCATTTCTTCTTTAGTTGTTGAGGTTTTTGCAGTACCTAATCTAAATTTGCGACTATTCATGCGTTATGAAGGTGTGTAAATGGATAATTAATACATTAATAGGCACTATAGGCTTCAACATGACCAGGTCCGAAGAAAGCAATGTGATGTAAAGAGTAGTTTGTTAAATAGTTTAGTTTTATCCTTGGAACAAAAATGAACAGCAGAAACAACACATACTGAATCAAAACATCATTTGTATTGCCTTAATAACAAATTTATGGTAAAACAATACACTTCTGTAGTATCAACAAGTAATTATTTTTAGCAATGGTATTTAACAGCTTTTCCTTAATCTGAAATTTTTTTTGTCAGTTTTTTCAATTTATCAAAACTGCAAGGAACAATGCAATTTAAAAAAAAGAAAAATCTTTCAATGTTTTATATTTCCTAAACATATTTAACATTTTCACTGACACACAAACATGAATACACAAATAGAAAACACAAAATTTTTAATTAATAATTAGTAGTAGTATTTATCAGGCGATCTTAGATAAAATTTTACTAGTCTATGAAATTTTATTATTTTAGTGAAAATAGTCAAAAGAAATTTTTATCAGAAAATGTGCAGGATATGTAGATTTAAGAATGACCAATCTAATCCCTAGACAATTAGCACAAAGAAATTGGTTAATTTAATCCTTATCTGTTTTTTCTTGAAATGTCATGAAATAGCCTGCCCAATGTTCCATTATAATGCATAATACATTATTTAACTGATAAATGTATGAATTATCATTTAATAACATTTATAACTATTTGAATGAACATGAACTCATGATCTGTTAAACATTACATAATGCTTGTTAATGCTTTATTAATGAAAGTTATTATAAAGTGTTACTCTAACATATTTAAGACTAATAGTCAGCATATATTTCTGTAGCAGCGCTACATAACTTAAGAACTTCAACTCCCAGCAGACCCTATTTTGGCCCTGATTGAATGTCAGAGAAGAGCGCAGGGGCTGCTGTGTACAAGATCGGCCAGTGGGAACTTTGAAAAAGGGAAGCAGGCTAGTCAGTAAAAGAAGTTCTGAAGTCTGGAGTTCGTGTCTGTGTTCACCCATCTGTTTTGCCATCAGTATTATCTGCCTTTGGATTATTGCTTTGTCCTGGATCACTGCGCGTGTATGAATGTGTGGACTGCATTCTGCCTGCCTGTCATGTGAGTACTGTGTTTGATTGGGAGTGCTCCCTCTGACAAAGAACAAAAACCAATCTCATCACCCTTCGACACATCTGGAATATAGGTAGGACCGTTTTACATTAGTGAGCTGTTCTCTAGATTTTCTTCTCTGCATCATTCTCACATCATCAGTTGCTGTTTCATATGGGCAGTGTATTGGACTTGGTGTTTATAGTACATGTTGTTGTTTACAGACTTTGTTATATGTGGGATTGCTAGCATGGGATTGTGGGAGGGATTGTTTTGTTTGTTGTGTAGTTGATTATATCCTGCTATTTTTGTTTAATACATTTGTGTTGATTATTGTTTAATCCATTTGTTTCCATGTTTCACAGTGTGAGTGCTGTGAGTCAGGCTGAGGCGGAGTGTATTCCTGGGGTCCCCACCGAAAAAATGAATAAATCGCCGTCCTTTGATGATTTCCTTTATCTCTGGTTTCTTCTGAATATGAATAGCCAATGGCTAATGCAAAAGGCATCGGTGATGGTAGGCAGCATTGCCAAGTACCTCATTCTAATCTAAAGTATTTAGAGACCAAAAAGATATTAAAAGATGATCCAACTTACAGGAAAAAATTAACATCCTCCCTAGGCTGTTAATTCTATTCTAGAATGTCCCTATATACTTAAACAAATAATACAGTAAGAAATTAGACTGAATTATAACATCATTATAACATAGATTCATACCTGGTAGCATGGATCGTGGACTATCTTAAAGACGGACCTCAGTATGTGCGTCTCAGGAACTGCAGGTCTGACATTGTGGTCAGCAACACAGGAGCGCTGCAGGGGACTGTACTTTCTCCGGTCCTGTTCAGCCTATATACATCGGACTTCCAATACAACTCTGAGTCCTGCCACGTGCAAAAGTTTGCTGCTATCGTGGGCTGCATCAGGAGTGGGCAGGAGGAGGAGTATAGGGACCTAATCAAGGACTTTGTTAAATGGTGCGACTCAAATCACCTACACCTGAACACCAGCAAAACCAAGCAGCTGGTGGTGAATTTTAGGAGGCCCAGACCCCTCATGGACCTCGTGATCATCAAAGGTGACTGTGTGCCAAGGGTGCAGACCTATAAATACCTGGGAGTGCAGCTGGATGATAAATTGGACTGGACTGCCAATACTGATGCTCTGTGCAAGAGAGGACAGAGCCGGTTCTATCAGATGGTTGTGTCGAGCGCCCTGTTCTTTTTTTTTTTTTTTTATATTTTTATTTTATTAATTTTCATTGTATTCATTCCATACAAACAGATCAATTTATAACCCAACAAATTTGAAGACTAATCAAACCCCACCCCTGAGAAGGAGAGCTTAGCTAAAGGAAAATTGCTTTAGGCTTTTTAATAAGGCAACATTAAACAAAAGAAAGGGAGAAGTAAATATCTATGTAAATAAGAGACGGAGAAGGGAGTTAAATGCAATAATAGTTATTTCTCTTATTCTAAAATAATATTGATTAAATCCTGCCATGTTTTGAAAAAATGTTGTACAGATCCTCTAACTGAAAATTTGATTTTTTCCAATTTCAAATAATATAAAACATCGGTTTCCCACTGACTTATAAGAGGAGAATTAGGATTCTTCCAATTTAACAAAATAAGTCTGCGTGCCAAAAGTGTAGTGAATGCAATCACAGTTTACTTGTCCTTCTCCAATTCAAGTCCATCTGGAAGAACACCGAACACAACTGTTAATGGGTTAGGAGGGATTGTGATACCAAGGCTGTCTGAGAGGCACTTAAAACTTTTTGTCCAAAATGATGTTAGTTTAGTGCAGGCCCAAAACATGTGACCCAGTGAGGCAGGAGCTTGGTTGCAGCGCTCGCAGGTTGGATCCTGCCCTGGAAACATTTTGGACAGTTTTAAGCGAGACAGATGGGCTCGATATATAATTTTTAGTTGAATAATTCTATGCTTTGCGCATATAGAACTTGAGTGAATTCTCTGCTTTGCTACCTTTCACTCCTTTTCTGATATATTGATTAAGAGATCTTCTTCCCAATGTCCTCTTGGATCTTTGAAAGGTAGGGACTCTAATAAGATTTTATATATTGCGGAAATAGTGTTTGTTTCCTCGAAATTGAGGAGTATTTTTTCCAGCATTGTGGAGGGTGCAAGGTGGGGGAAATCGGGCAATTTCTGTTTAACAAAATTTCTAATTTGAAGATAGTAAAAGAAATGTGTAGCTGGGAGGTTGAATTTTGAACGGAATTGTTCAAAAGATGTAAATATGTTGTCTATATAAAGATCTCTGAGCATTTTAATCCCAAAACTTTTCCAGGTATTAAAAACTGGATATACTTGCGAAGGTTGAAAGAGGTGGTTCTCTTGCAGAGGTGCCACTGATAAAAGATTTTCCATCTTAAAATGCTTCCTAATTTGGTTCCATATTCTGAGTGAGTAAAGCACAATTGGGTTATTAGTATATTTGCGATAACTTTCATTTATTGGAGAGCAGAGCAGGGAATATAAAGAAGTACTACAGGATTTTACTTCTATTGCGGACCAAGCCTGTGTATTTTCATTTATTTGTGTCCAGGTTTTTATGGCTTGTATGTTTGCTGCCCAGTAATAAAACTGAAAATAGGTAAAGCCATGCCACCTTCTGCCTGAGGTCTTTGTAGGGTCGCTCTTCGGATACGTGGGTGTTTTGAGTTCCAAATGAATGAGGTTATTATTGAATCTAACTATTTAAAAAACGATTTATTGATATATATTGGAATGTTTTGAAATAAAAAGAGAAGTTTAGGAAGGATATTCATCTTAACAATGTTAATTCTTCTGGCTAGAGTGAGATGAAGGGTTGACCATCTATGCAAGTCTTGCTTAATTTTTTCCATACAGACGCCAAAATTTTGTTGATAAAGAGCTTTATGTTTACTTGTGATATTTACCCCTAGGTATTTAAACTGATCTGCTATGGTAAAAGGTAGGGTGTCTAATCTAATATTATATGCTTGTGAATTCACTGGAAAGAGTATACTTTTATTCAGATTAATTCTAAGACCAGATATCTTTTGAAATTCTGTTAGTGCTGTTAAAACAGCGGGGACAGTGTTTTCTGTGTCTGATATATATAAGACCATATCATCTGCATATAGAGAAATTTTCTGTTCCAGTCCTTCTCTGACAATCCCCTTTATCTGATAAGAATTTCGGCAGTGAACCGCCAGTGGTTCAATAGCGATTGCAAACAACAGTGGCGACAAGGGACATCCTTGTCTGGTACCACGTTCTAGTTTAAAGTAGTCTGAGCGCCCTGTTCTACGTGGTGGTGTGCTGGAGAGGCAGCATTAAGAAGAGGGATGCCTCACAGCTCTATTGTAGGCACGGAGCTGGACAGTTTGACATCTGTGGCAGAGCGACGGGCACTGAGCAGGCTCCTGTCAATAATGGAGAATCCACTGCATCCACTAAACAGTGTCATCTCCAGACAGATGAGCAGCTTCAGCTACAGACTGCTGTCACTGTCCTGCTCCACTGACTGACTGAGGAGATCGTTCCTCCCCCACACTATGCGACTCTTCAATACCACCCGGGGGGGTAAACATTAACATTATTCAAAGTTATTGTCTGTCTGTATACCTGCATTGTTATTACTCTTTAATTTAATATTTCTTTATCAGCATGCTGCTGCTGGAGTATGTGAATTTCCCCTTGGGATTAATAAAGTATATCAATCAATCAATCAATCGGAATTCAAAACCGCCTCACATTTAAAAGGTAACTGTACAAAGGTTGAAGCCAGAAGCTGGCTTGGCACTACCTAACTTTTACTTTAACTACTGGACAACCAATATACACAAAACAAAATTTTGCTCATCTGCAAAACTTCATGAATCAACACAAACCTGCCTTCCAAAGGAAATTAAATTCTGCTCTAAGTCTTCCTTATAGACCCTGCTTTGTGCTTCACTCAATATTAACTATCCTCTGTTCACCAGTCGTCCACCTATGTACAGGATTACTTTAACCAATGCAGGACACTTTTCAAGTTAGGGAACCTTTTATTTGTTATCTCCTGTATAGGATGCTAATCTTTTTCAATCTTTTGTGACCTGCTAGGGATTACAGTAAGACACCTGAATATCTCTATATGGACAAATGTATTTACATCTTATGATCAGTTAGTGTTCAGACTTTAACTTCCCAGCTACATACTTATTTTCCTGTATGCAAATTAGAGATTTTGTTAAGAGAAACCCAACTTGACATATCTCACACATCTATCAATTCTAGAGGCCATGCTGGTTAGTCTTGATGAAGGCTCTCATAGCACTTCAATAATATATAAAAATACTTTAAAGAATCTGCTCTTTAAATATCCTAGGGAATGGTGGCTTTCTTTCAATTTCTTTCAATTGGCATCTCAGAAAAGGAGTGGAACTCATTTATACATAGGAACACTCTAGTTCCATCTGAGAAAAGCATTCCATAATTTAATTAAAGATGTTTTTATCGATCGCTTTTATCTCATTTAAAATTGTCCAAAATGTACACAAAATGTACACAGGGCAAGACCCACATTGTGAGTGCTGCCATCTACAGTAACTTCAGCTTCATTAGGCCTCAGGTAAGCGACATTCTATATTATCTCAAATTATAAAACACATTCTGTCTTAAAGGTTTTTGACATATCCTCTAAAACATTGGTAAGAATTAATATTATTTTAGAATAAGCATTTAGGGCCTGGCTCTTTACTCTAACACTATTAATGTTTTATAATTTCTCAAAAAAAAGAAAGATTGATTTTTTTTTTTTTTCATTTTTACCTGTGACTTTCTTCTTTTCATTTTTCTTTTGGATGGGAGTTGAATCTCTGCTTTTTTGTTTTCTGTTTATCCTTTTCTTGTATTATATTTAATTCAAAGTAAATGCTTGTACCTGGTATGTCATTATTGTACGTGTGATTACTAAAATGCCAGTGCAGTATACTTTTTTTTTGTTTTGAAAATATAATATACAGTACATTGTAGTAGTAACTCATTGAATTAGTAACACTAACTCCTTTGCTACCATGCCAAAAGTATATGATGTAAAAATTAAAAAAGAATCCTAGTTTCTTCATAAGTATACAGAGGAAGTTGCTGAAAATGCTAGGCAAGGTTTATAAATTGTCTTATGGGTACTATATCAGCCATGTTAAACTCAGCATTAGAAAGACCACTGCATCATAGTTTTCATTAAGCAACATCCATCCATTATCCAACCTGCTATATCCTAATTGCAGGGTCACGGGGGTCTGCTGGAGCCAATCCCAGTCAACACAGGGCGCAAGGCAGGAAACAAACCCCAGGCAGGGTGCCAGCCCCATTAAGTAACATTTAAATTTTATTTACATTTGATTCAACACTATTTCCTTACAGCTCTAATTTCATAGTTCCAACCTCCGGCCCAGAAGTGCAGCTTGTACAGCTTGTATATTCTCCTCACTATTGCATAGGTTTTCCCCTCACATCTAAAAGAATTGCATGCAAGTCTAAGTGGTGATTCTAAATTGTCCCTTTGTGAGTGAGTGTGGTTATGGGTGGGTCATGGGATGAATTTGCATTAAATGCTGACAGCTGAGGCAATGAGGATTTTAAAATGTTAATGAATGGATGCACATATAACCAAAACTGAATGGAGCTTGCATCCTTGAATTTTATAATTTTACTAACTAATCCAGTTCTACTGTTAGAATAAATGTAATTGCTTTTATCTATTGTTAATGGTATTTTTCAAATTAAATTAGGAGTTTTGCAGTTTTACCTCCTTCTTGGCACATACTTGTTTTTTTATACTATTTAGCTTTACTTGAGTACTTTTTAAAATACTCGGAGTACTAATGCCCATCTGCATGCATTTCCCCACAGCTGCATGCACTTCTTGACTGATATACACATAAATGAGCTAGATTTTATAAGAACTAAAACTATAGCAACTGATATTGCACCATGTTCTTCTGTGAAATTTCCTGGCTCTCTATATTATAACTCAGTGTTGTAGAATGCCAGAGTCTATTTTGGTAGCATTAAGAATAAGACAAAAAACTACCCTGTATTGAATGGTATTTCAGGGTAGACTGAGACAATTTACAGTCTCTGATCAACCTAACAATTATGTTGTTAAAAATTGAGAAAATATAGAGACGGTTGACGACTTTGCCATCCAAACTATTATTATCAAATGTAAATAAATGTTTATAACATTTTCATAGCAGTTTAAACAAATTAAAGTTCATGGGGCATATGAGTCAATTATAGCAGCTCTGGGTTCAAGGCAGGGGCAGGTCCCAGGCGTACACACACATCCTCTGTGCCAATTTAGAGTCGACTAATATACTTGTCTTTGTGAGTGTGGAAAGAAAACTGGAGTACCCAGAGAAAATTCAGTCAAGCATGGGAACAACATGTAAATTCCATAAACATAGTTACAAATATTCTTTACATGAAATAACCAGCAATATATATATAATATATATGGTTGAAATAGTTTACTGTCAAATAATGCAAAGAGTACGCAACACGTGTTTCGCCCTAATTCTGGGCTCATCAGGCGTACACACTCTACTGCACTCCCTCTCGGGAATCGAACCTCGGACGTCAGCGCCAGAGGCGATGCCCCTAACATTGCGCCACGGCGTGTGGTTCGTTTATTTGACAGCATGTAGATCGGGGTAATTACATTCACGGCATTCATAGTCTGTGTCACAATCTGATTGTATGGGTGGTTACCTACCAGGTAACGTTTGTGGTTGGCCAGCAAGTCTGCTAACATCTGCCACGGTGCCCTCAGTTGTGAGAAGCAGATCATAGAATGGTTGAAATAGTTTACTGTCATATAATGCAAAGAGTACGCGACACGTGTTTCGCCCTAATTCTGGGCTCATCAGGCGTACACACTCTACTGCACTCCCTCTTGTGACACAGACTACGAATGCCGTGAATGTAATTACCCCGATCTACATGCTGTCAAATGAACGAACCACACGCCGTGGCGCAATGTTAGGGGCATCGCCTCTGGCGCTGACGTCCGAGGTTCGATTCCCGAGAGGGAGTGCAGTAGAGTGTGTACGCCTGATGAGCCCAGAATTAGGGCGAAACACGTGTCGCGTACTCTTTGCATTATTTGACAGTAAACTATTTCAACCATTCTATGATCTGCTTCTCACAACTGAGGGCACCGTGGTGGATGTTAGCAGACTTGCTGGCCAACCACAAGCGTTACCTGGTAGGTAACCACCCATACAATCAGATTGTGACACAGACTACGAATGCCGTGAATATATATATATATATATATATATATATATATATATATATATATATATATATATATATATATATATATATATATATATATATGTATAATACACACACAAGTCATGAGACTGGGGCTGTTTCTTGACACATCAACTGTCCAGCAGTAAAAAGCTATTTTTATGAACCAGGTAGCCTAGGATAGGTTACATATAAAGTAGATGGCTTTTCTGTGCTGCTGTTTATCTTGAGATTGTTAGTCATAGAAGAGACTAAGCGTCACAATGAGAGGTAGTCCATGATTTAGGGAGAGATAGGGGAGCACAGTAGTGATAAAGAAGCAAAAGAAAAGAAAAAGGTACATCAAGGAATTATCAGTTTAGCTATTTTTGTGGTACCGTGTATGTCTCAGATAAGCAGTATGAATGGTGAAAAACTGTAGCAGGGTTGAAAGAAAATCTGCACCAGGTTTCCTAAAGAGTGAGAAAAACACTACATACACACTTATTTTTTCAAAATCACATTCATTTCGTGACATTTTTATCAAAAGTGACTTTCATAAATATTTACAGAACTACTGTGTTCACATTTGTCTTCTCAAGTAGCACAGTCATGCATGCAAATACATTCCACCCCTTTCTCCTGTGGTTTTTCTACTGCTTACTCCATATTATGTCAAAAAACAAATCTTCACTGTTTTGCTCCCCTCACTCAGAATCATATTTTAATTGAAAGTCAAAAGGTAGGCTTAAAATTAGAAAAAGTAGCCCCAGGAAACTATAGTCCGGTTGCAATTTGTAGGCTGTACAAACCAATGTGATCTGCAAAAAGGTCACTTTCTCTAGCAATTGTGCTAACAGAAATTTAGCTGATTACTCATTCATCTGGAGAGATTTGGAATCCTATCTCCTTCTATCACAGACCCTCTGCTCAGAGAGAAACATTGGTATTAGATAGATAGATACTTTATTAATCTCAAGGGGAAATTCACATACTCCAGCAGCAGCATATTGATAAAAAACAATATTAAATTAAAGAGTGATAAAAATGCAGATATAACAGACAATAACTTTGTATAATGTTAATGTTTACCCCCTTGAGTGGAATTGAAGAGTCGCATAGTGTGGGGGAGGAACGATCTCCTCAGTCCGTCAGTGGAGCAGGACATTGACAGCAGTCTGTAGCTGAAGCTGCTCCTCTGTCTGGAGATGACACTGTTTAGTGGATGCAGTGGATTCTCCATGACTGACAGGAGCCTGCTCAGCGGCCATCACTCTGCCACAGATGTCAAACTGTCCAGCTCCGTGCCTACAATAGAGCCTGCCTTCCTCACCAGTTTGTCCAGGCGTGAGGCGTCCCTCTTCTTTATGCTGCCTCCCCAGCACACCACCGCGTAGAAGAAGGCGCTCACCACAACCGTCTGATAGAACATCTGCAGCATCTTATTGCAGATGTTGAAAGACGCCAGCCTTCTAAGAAAGTATAGTCGGCTCTGTCCTCTCTTTCACAGAGCATCAGTATTGGCAGTCCAGTCCAGTTTATCATCCAGCTGCACTCCCAGGTATTTATAGGTCTGCACCCTCTGCACACAGTCACCTCTGATGATCACGGGGTCCATGAGGGGCCTGAGCCTCCTAAAATCCACCACCAGCTCCTTGGTTTTGCTGGTGTTCAGTTGTAGGTGATTTGAGTCGCACCATTTAATAAAGTCCTTGATTAGGTTCCTATACTCCTCCTCCTGCCCACTCCTGATGCAGCCCACGGTAGCAGTATCGTCAGCAAACTTTTGCACATGGCAGAACCCCGAGTTGTATTGGAAGTCTGATGTATATAGGCTGAATAGGACCGGAGAAAGCACAGTCCCCTGCGGCACTCCTGTGCTGCTGACCACAATGTCAGACCTGCAGTTTATTAATTAATTTATTAATAAATATTTAGAAAAACACATTGTGAACTTAGTTTTATTTATGCACATTGCTTTATGTTTATGTGTGTGTATATGTGTATGTATGTATGTATGTACAGTATGTGTGGTGACGGGCGGCCGGGTCCCTTGCCCAGCCGGGACGCCCCTTCAATAGTGGATCCTGGGGAGCAGCCATGGGATGCACTCTTCGTCCCCCAGAACGCGTGGTGGCAGCCCTCCTGGGTTACATCGGGGCCACAGGTGTGGGACTTCAGGACTCCGTGGCCACCACCCGGAGGAGCTGCATGGCTTAACGAGCCTCTGTGGGCTGGAATGCAGCCACACCCAGAAGTGCAGCATAATTAGGCCAATTACCACCTGGAGCACTTCCGGGAGGGCTACAAAAAGAGCCTGCAGCCACTACTCAAGGGCCAGAGTCAGGTGGAGGAGGACAACAAGGTTGCTTAGGAGGAGGAGGAGGAGGAGGAGGAGGAGGAGGAGGAGGAGTAGTGCCAAGGAGAGAAAAGTACTTCTTGTACTGGTGTGATTAGTGCTGGGACTGTGTATTACCTGTGGGTCACGGGGAAGACGTGTGCCCACAGGGGAAGAAAATAGTTTATTTTATTGTGTACGTGCCTTCAATCTGTGTCAGGTCAGGTGCTATATAATGTGTATGTATATATATAATATAATATACATATATTTTTATATGTTATTATATATATATATATATATATATATATATATATAATATACATTTCTCATGCATATTCTATCTGTATTTGTGAGCATAAATAAATATACAGGTGAATATATTATTGTATATACCGGTACATAAAATATATTTATAATATATGAACATGTAAATATAACGTACAAAAAAAGTAGCAAAAGCACCCACAAGATGGAGGTCCGTCAACATTTGACTTGTGTAACACTGGGGAAACATAATCTTAAAAATATTTACATAAAAATGTTCTGAAAACAAGAAAGCTCAGATAAGCACAAAAGACACAGAAGGAAATAGGCAACCCAGTAGCAAACAAGTCCCAATATAAAATCAAAAAGAAAGATCAAAATCAGAGTGAAAAGGTAACAGAAAAAATGCAGGAATTCACACAAAGAGTAGTAAACACAACTCGCCCACAACGCTAAGTGCATTCAGTGAAATGTAAGACACTGTTTGTTTCCGCAGTCTTTATAGGGTTGAGGACATTACCTTGATGGAAATGGCCCTGACTCTTTGGAAACCCCCCACAAAATTCAAGGAACATAACAGAACAGACATTGACAAAAATGGCCTCCATCTACTGTTTTTGAAATGTTTATTTAAAAGGAGACAATGAACAATTTCACAAATCACTCATTATCTCAAGATGGTCCCTTGGTGGTTCATCTTATTCCAATGGCCTGCACATTCCACAGATCTCAATCAAACACAATTTTTCTGGGATGAAGCGGAATGTTTAGCTTGTAGCATGAATGTGTGTGTGTGTAATATATATATATATATATATATATATATATATATATATATATATATATATATATATATATATATATATATATATATATATATATGTATGTATGATATAATCTACAGAAGCTTCAGGTTTCTGTTTAGTCGGTGTGGATCAGACTATTGAATCACAACTCAACACCTGTATGCCATGCATTTGCAAATTTGTAAAGGTGTTCACATCAGAATAAAGGTCTCCCTTGCACACTCCATAGTAAATGCATCTAAAAAGTGTGATTCTCTAAGATTATGTTTCTAGGCATTTCAAAGCCTCATTGCACCACAGTTAGTAAACACAAGGGAGCTTCACACTCTGTTATCCCAATATTTAAATGCAGGCAATAGAGATATGTAATAATTGGAAAAATAAGGCTATATTAGGGAATAGTATTTTAATGCATTTTTCTTCTGCATAAAATACGTAAGCCAGTCAGTCAATTGATTGTATGTGTCACTGATAAAAAAATAACATACTCACACACTCTTAATCTACTGTAGTTCAGAGTAATGGGTGAAAGTCAGATTCTATTCTGGTTGCATCCAGCTTAATGCAGGAGAATCTATAGTGTAATATAGCAAAATAATATTTAAGTTCCCTTCATTAGATTTAAATAAAGTAAGTATTGCATATGTTGTTAATGGCAACATTACTAGTTTATTTATAGTGCTATTGATATTCAGTTGTCATTTTTTATTCAAGCCCTACATTCAACCCAACCTTGATTTTTACATTTTTTATGACTAAAAGAAGGATACCAAAAATGCAACCAACTTAAACGGGGCACTTGTTTAGGGTTGCCATGCTTACTGTCCATGATAGGGTGAGAATCTCAACAGTATGGTTAGACCTAGAAATAGAACTGCTGCTTCTCTGGAATTAGATGAACCATGGTGCCTCCTGGTACCCTTCATGGGAGATGCACAGGGCACAACCTTTTTAGCACCAGCTTCAGCATTTCACTTTTCGACCACAGAAATAGCTTTGTTTCAAACACTCAAAAGTAAGATAGAGAGATGAGTGATGGCTGTTTGCATGTAGACTGACAATGAAGAAGTAGTACTTTCTCCTAATAGGGTCTCTTCTTAGTAATTACAACACCACAATTTTATCAGTGAGGTCGAAGGATCTTTGTGTGAAAGAGATCAGATGAAATTAATGTTGATGTAATAAGTACCATTTGTCACCATTAGACCAATGTGTCAACAGCTTCTTCCGTTGTCGTGGCAGCCTGTCCTCCAATACCCTGACACCCTTCCCCTGCATTTATTGTACAGTAATCCCTCACTACTTCGCGGTTCACTTTTCGCAGATTCACGACTTCGCGGGTTTTTAAATAACAAGTGATTGCCCGCCTATCGCGGAAGTTATGTTCCAGACCCATCAGCAACAGGAGAAAATCCGCGATATAGAAAGACCATATAAATAAACATTTTTATAGTTTAAGCCTTAAAATACCCATCCCACATGCTTTAAACACATGTAAACTTATAAAACACATTTTGTTAACACATATGATATGTGGATGTCGGGCTAAGGATATGAGTAACATCTCACTATTATAAAACATTTTAACTTCATGCAAGACAAGACAGTGAGACAGGAAAATTGGTGGTGTACTGTTCAAGCTTTTAAATTATTGACAGGCAGAGCGACAAGCAGCACAAAGCCAGCACAAAGTCCACTTCTCCTTAGCGTTCATTCAGCTCCCCACCCCCTTGACAATGCGAACTGCGCCTCCGGGGAGGGGGGTTTGAGCGAACTTGCGTTCAGCCCTCACACACACACTCCTCCTCCTTCCGAACGCGCAGAGCGACAAGCAGGCATTTTGGCAGAAGTAGCACAAAGTCCATTTCTGCTCAGCGTGAGTTCAGCTGCCCCCCTTCACAAAGCGAGTGCAGACACATTGACGTCTGATCGCAGTGTGCAGTGTTGGTCTGCGGTGTTTAAGGAATGTAGAAAGTGTTTAAGAGCATAGGAAGTGTTTATAAGAGTGTGGGAAAGGTTAACAAGAGAGTGGGAAAGGTTTATATGAGTTTGGGAAGGGTTTATAAAGCCTTAAAATATGTATAAATAATAAAATATAGGTCGCTACTTCGCGGATTTTCACCTATCGCGGGGGGCTCTGGAACGTAACCCCCGCGATAGGTGAGGGATTACTGTACTTAAATATAGAGTCAATTCTGTGTATGTACACAAAGTTATAACTTCTGTTCAAGTTTAATCAAACTGATTCAAAGGCTTTAATCAGTATACATACAGTATATAATATGTAGAACTGAACTTGATGCATACTGTATATTCCAGAAGTTTAAATGTCTGTTTAACAAAAGATTATTGGGAAAACATTTAATTTCTTTTCCAAAAGCACATCAGAGAAACATGCAACAGTCATACATGAATAGGCCATACAGTCAATAACAAATCCAAAATAAAGTTAAAATTTGCAAGTAAATTTTAACGGGAGCCATGAATCAGGAGAAAACGGTACCTCAGTATGAACAAAGTAAACTTTACAAAGCATAACAAATTGTGATATATTAATAAATGGTGCCTACATTGGGTTTTCTTCAGGGACTCTAATTTCCTTGCACATCTAAAAAAAAAATACCCGTTACAATTTAAATGCTGACTCAAAATTTTCCTTGCAAATGTGGGCATTTACCATGTGACTGACTGGTATCATCCCTGTGATTTGCTTTTGCTCTTCATGGGATGCTTCTGGCTCCAACCTTTTATAACTGTAATGATAAATGGTGGCTCAGCTCATCCTGAGTGCACTTCAACTTAATTTCAAATGGAGACCTCGAATAAATCATTCATTGGTTTATTGGAAGAATCCTGATGGATCGATTTAATCAATTCTTTTTTTGAAGATTTAGATTAAGTCCTCAAGTATCTGTCTCTCTTCAACTCTAGATATTGGTTTCAATATCCTGAGCCTGTCACAGTTGGATACACCCTTTAATTCAGAAATACATTAAGTTGCTCTTTTCTCTGCAAATTGTAGATCTGCAATGTCTTTTTGTAGTGTGATGACCAGAACTGTACACACTATTTCGTAATGTGGTCACCGTAGCATTCTACAGTCTTATCAAAATCTCCTTTGATTTCCATTAATCATTTTTGCTTTGGCCCCACCATAAACTATCGTCTATGGGGGAGAAGCGAAAGCTTCAGATTTGTCAAAAATTTCGATCTCTGGTTTTCGACAGATCTTGACATTTTTGGGTTCCCTAATACCGAAAACATTGATATCTTCATGATGGGTATGTGTCTGTATTTGTTTGTTTGTGTGTGTCAGTTTCTTGAGGACAGTCTAGAGCTAAAATAGCTGGACAGAAAAATACCAAACTCAAAACTTAAACCTGTTATGAGATGATGATGTGCTGCTTAGTTTTTCAGCCAAATTGTACAAAAGAAAGAGGCACTCTAGATGAACTCTCAAATATTCTGCAATTAATTATGAATTTTTCTTGTCAATTGCTATCATGATGACCTGTTTTATGATCAGAAAGATCAGCATCTTAGTGGTAAATAATTACTGAAATATTATAGAATAGTTTGGGTAACTTGGTTCCTAGGGCACAAAGCCTACTGATGCTCACATCCTGAACTTTTTACACATTAACCTAACATTTGCCTTTTTATTTGTTTCTGGAGAAAAGCCAAGCAAAATGACACCTTTTATTGGCTCACTAGAAAGATTACAATATGCAAGCTTTTGAGGCAACTCAGGCCCCTTCTTCAGGCAAGATGTAATACAGAAACTGAAGTTTCCTATGTTTATATACACACTCTAGGACAAGAAACAACATTGGTAAATATTTAAATGAGAAATTTTGTATGTAAAAAATTAATAGATTCATTCAGGCTAGGGTTAATTTAGCAAGAGAGAAAAGAACAATGTATGGTCAAGATCTCTGGATAAGATAACTGTCCAACAAAGTCTTTTGAAGTTTGTAATGAGTTTTTTCAAAACAATGTGGGTCTGTAGACAGGTTGTCTGTCATTCTGAGAGATGTAAACAATCCTCATATCTGGCCATAAAACTCTTGTCTTTATTCAATCCATGTTGTAAAGTATTAAATTTTAGCATGAGTTTAACTTCCCATTCTTTTCTCTCTTGCTGTGTTTTGAAGTTGCCCATAAGCACTGTGACCTTAAAGTCCTTCTCACAGTGTCCATGGCTATTGAAGTGGGCCGCCACAGGAACATCTGTGTTGCCATGTTTAATGTGGAACCTGTGTAAGTTCATTCTCTGGCGGAGTGTTTGTCCAGTTTCTCCCACATAGAGTGCAGTGTCAGGACATTTCATGCAGAAAATTAGGTAGACTACATTAGATGATCTGCAGGAAAATGATCCCTTGATGTGATGTTCGAGTCGGCAGTGTGGTATAACTATACGGTCTGTATCATAGATGTGGGCACATGTTTTGCATCTTTTCTGTAGGCATGGAGATGTGCCATTTTCTGTTGGTTCACTTAGGGAGCCTCGGACAATTAATTGTTGAAGGTTTGGTGGTTGTCTGTATGCCAGGAGGGGAGGTTCAGGAAATACATTTTTCAGTGTTTGGTCATTGTTTAGTATTGGCTGAAGTTCTTTTATAATTTTTCGAAGTGTTTCAAGATGTGGGTTGTAGGTGACAACAAGGGGGATGCGATCCTTGTTGTCTTTGTTTTTATATTCCAGAAGGCTGTCTCTGGGTATGGCAGTAGCTCTTCTTATTTGAGTGTCTGTTGTTTTCGGGGTGTAACCTTGTTTGATGAAATCTTGTCTGAGCTCTTGCAGTTGTTGATCCCGGTCTGTTGGGTCTGAGCAAATACGATTGTACCGTATTGCTTGGCTGAAAATAATGGAGCGCCTTATATGCTTGGGGTGGAAGCTATCATTTTTCAGGTAGGTCCGTCTGTCTGTCGGTTTGTGAAAAACAAGTTACAAGGGTGTTGTCTTTCAGTTGAACGGTGGTGTCAAGGAAGCTGACTTCTGTTTTTGAGTAATTCAGCTTCAGCTTTATGTTGGGGTGAAAACAATTATATTCATTATGAAAATGGAGGAGGTCCTTTTCACTGGCAGTCCAGATTATGAAGATGTCATCTATGTAACGGAGATACAACATTGGTTTTACGATGCACATTGACATGAAATCTTCCTCCAATTTTGCCATAAAAAGATTTGCATAGTGAGGTGCAAACCGACATCCCATTGCAGTCCCCATTTGTTGTAAGTAGCAATCCTGTCCAAAAGAGAATAGATTATGTGTCAGAGTGAATTTTATCATTTCTATTACTGACTTTGTGGGTAAATCATGTTGTTTGAGGTACATTTCACATGCCAATATGCCATCATCATGGGGGATGTTAGTGTAAAGTGCCTCAACATCCATTGTGGCCAGTAAGGTTCCCTCAGGTAAGGGGCCTAAAGCAGACAGTTTTTTTAAGAAGTCAGTGGTGTCCTGGATGTAGCTGGTTGTGTTATGGGTGAGGGGTTTAAGGATCTGTTCCACCCAACCTGAAACATTTTCTGTAAGGGAGCCAATTCCTGAGATTATAGGCCTTCCTGGGTTCCCTTCTTTGTGGATTTTAGGAAGCATGTAGAAGTAACCCATTTTGGGGTTCTCAGGAATTAAACTGTTTGCATGATCCCTGATGTCAAGAGGAAAGCTACTTACTATTTTTTTTAGTTCCTTTTTGTAGAGATCTGTTGGGTCTTCTTGCAGTTTGTGATAATGCATAGTATTGGACAATTGTCTTTGTGCCTCCTGTATGTAATCTGATGTGTTCATGATGACTAAAGCACCCCCTTTGTCTGCTGGTTTGATAATGATTTCTGTATTTTCCCTTAGTGAATGTATGGCTCTCCGCTCATCCCTAGTAATGTTTTCTATCCGATTTTGTTGCCTGTTTAAGATTCCTGTTTTCACTCTCTGTCGGAAGCAGTCTATATAATTATCCAGGGTAGAGTTTCTGCCAGCTTCTGGTGTCCATGTGGATTTATTGGTGGGGTTGTTATAACTGCTTGTTGTTGGTTCCTGTGTGTTACTGTTTTCTTTCTTGTGGAAAAATTCTTTTAGTCTGAGTTTTCTGAAGAATTCTTCCATATCACTGCAGAGTCTGATGTTGTCAATGGGCTTTGCAGGACAATATGAGAGTCCCTTTGTTTCTTTGTTTCTGGAAATTGGACAATTAAATGTTACGTTAATGTTAACCAATGGTTACTTTCCAGAGGTTATTTCTTGCAGAAAGTATAGCCTGGTTTGTATAATTAATTTCCTTTTTGCCCATGTTTAATACTTTATACTTCTGTACAATAAGCTTCATCTTCCAAGTAATCACCTTTTTCTGCAACCAGTATTTTATGTCTTAATACTCATAAGTAAAATCTAGAGTGGGAACGACAATGTACATCTCATGATACCCGGCAGATAAGGATGACTTAGGCTGGAGGTGTATTATATTTGCATAGTGCACTTGGCAGTCATACCTGCCTGAGTCGTCCATTTCGGACAGGGGTTTTAACTCATTAGTACTCTTTAAAAGTTGTTTTCATAGCCCATAAAGTCTATAACAATAAAATCCAAAATAATGCCATTTTAGCATCTTTACAAACATACTGTAGATGTTGTTCAAGGCAATTAAATTTTAGTCTGAGAAGCTTTGCATAAAAATATTTCAAATAAGAATTGTAATTCTCTGCATATAAAAAAAATAAAGCTGACCTAGTCTATCTACTAAAATCTTTATGTCTGCATGCAAAATAACCTATTTGACAAGTTGAACAAGGACTTCAGATATGAACCCAACAAAGCTGAAACTTTCAGCTCTAGTCAATATTCAAATGTAGCTTTCAGCAAATGTCATGACTAAAACGTTCTTGGGGCAACTCATGAATAATAATAAAACTTTGAATTTAAAAAAAAAAAAAAAAATTTAAGACCCTATATCATTTAAAACCTGTTATATGCAACTGATATTCATATACTGTACAATGACAGCTGCATTATGTAGTTTCCATTTCTTCCTCATTCCTGAATCAAAAAGATTAATTTATTTAAAAATACAGAGGTGATCTATTAAAAATTTCTCTACTATATAAAAATCCAGGAATGTGACTATATCCTTTCACTAAAGTAGAAATTTAACAAAAAGATCAGAATAAAGAATGCCGATACTTCATCATTTTTAACATTTTTTACAAGTGAAATTGAATATATATAGATATATATATATTTTGTTTCCAGTTTTTTCAGCAGGTTGATTTTTGTTCTTTCCTATAGTAAAGTCAAGGTCCCTTTCTCTAATCTTTTATTATGTCTTTTGTTCTTTCTCCTCTGATAAAAAGAATAGCTACATTGTAATTATGTGTTAAATAACTATTCATAGTTCTCAGCCTACAGAATGAACCAAAGTGAGAACTATTAGCATTGCTACTAGCAACGTTAGCACCATATACTGAATACTGCATACTAAAGAAAAAAAAAGCTATAACCTATTGTATTTATAATTAACTTTATTGTATAAGAAATATTCTCCAATTAGAAAATCTGCCCTAGAAACACATTTGTAACCACCTTTAAATATACTGTATTTGTACTAAATGTTACATGAAACTATAATATAACATTACGGCTTCTGAAAGATGATGCTACATTAGTTCATGTTCCAGTGTACATTTTGAGCATTCACTATATTATATCCATCCATCCATTTTCCAACCCGCTGAATCCGAACACAGGGTCAAGGGGGTCTGCTGGAGCCAATCCCAGCCAACACAGGGCACAAGGCAGGAACCAATCCCGGGCAGGGTGCCAATCCACCATAGCTATATTATATCATGCCAACAATTTCACAAACAAGAGAATGCAGCCTATGAGGACTCAATCAAATCAATGTTCATCAGGACAATTTGCACCTATACTCTTCAGTACTATAAGTCTAGACACCAACTGTTCTACAAGTGCATCATTGAACAGCAGGTCCAATACCAGTTATTTTCCAAAGTCTCTGAAATGACTACTTAATTAAATACCATGGGGTGATACATCATGGGCACAATTTTATAGTAAGTACAGGTAAAGATATTTGTACAATGTATAAATGTTAGTGTAGAGTATACAATATTTTTTAATATATTGGACACTGTCTGTGTAAAGTTTACATGTTCATTATTTGTCTGAGTGTTTTTTACTCTCAAACATGCAGAATAACTTAATGGGATCCTCCGAGTTTGCCCTGTATGAGTAAGTGTGGGTATACCATGTGATAGAAGTTTTCTCATGGTGCCTAATGCTATGGAATAGGTTCTGGATGTCTGTAATCTTGAACTGGAATATTCAGGTTCACCAGCTGGGTGGATGGATAATCTATATGTGAACATTTGAACATGGAGCTAAATTGTAATCTTTAAGCTAGCCCTTACAAATGAGTTTAGCTGTGTACGTGGTGTGCAAAGATATGGACTGGTGCTACATCCATAGATAGTTGTTATCTTGCATCCAGTGCTTTCAGGATAGATGACTACTGCCTTTGATCCCAAACGGAATAAGTGTTTAGAAGATGGTTGAATGAAATTGTGTCCAGCACATAAAAAAGTCACATGCCAAAGTTTTCTATTATTTAAATTTATGGACATCAATTAGCTGTAGTAGTTATTGATTTAATTAACTTTTTATCAATAGTATATGTTAGTGACTTTTCCTAAGGGAATTTACATGCATTGATAAAAGCATCTTTTTTCTCTATCAATACCAATCCATTAAATAAAGCAGGAATTTAATGAAGACAGTATAAACAGCAAATTGAGATCATTCAAGTGTTCAATACTAAGTTTCTAAAAGAGCATAAATCCCAGCTCCAAATAGTTTAATTTAAACACAGGCAAATGCAAAATGGTAAAGTATGGTGCTGACTTAGTCACTCTGTATGTGCTGCTTTCAAAATCTCATTTCTTCTATTGATAAGAGTCCTAGTTAGGTTGATTGGTGACTTTGTAGTTGCCTCATATTAGCAAGTACAGTTGTGTGCATACTGTAATTATAACTATTTATAAAGATTTAAGTTTTCAAGAAACTAACGCAACAGTCAACAATGGGCTGAAACGAACTGAAAACATTAACAGAGGAAGTTTAGCTTGACAGTAGCAGTTGAACATTTTAAGGATTATAAGGTAATTGTTGTCATGTGTACAGAGAACTGTGAAAATCTTACTGTGAATTTCAGGTCTTTAATTTAAATGCTTATTTACAGTAAGCAAAAATGAATTCCCTAGGATCGCATTAGGAGTCCAGGGTGAAAACTGAACCAATAACCCTATTAGTTTACAATTAATCATTTTAGTAACTAGGCAGCACTCTCCACCATATAATGTGGAAAGAGAGGTGAAAAAGAAAAGTAGAATATGACAAAGTAATAAATTGTGGACAAGACGTTATATTTTACTTTAGGACACAGGTTGCCTACCCAAGTTTTAAAAGATCAACCATCAAGCCCTAGAATTTATGTATGGTGCAGGGACCTCTCCTTACAATATATTGCATCTCTGTGCTAGTTTTATCATGAAAAACAAAATACTTAAAGGATAAACTGTTCTTACAATAGTTAAAAATGTAAAATATAGGTTAAATCAGGTTAAATTATATAACTAAACGATGGATAATAATATAGTACTGGGACAATCCAGGGTTTGCATCCCACTTTCTTTGTGGAGTGTACATGTTCTCCCTGTGTCAACATTACATTTTCTCTATTTCCTAATATGTGTTGGTAAGGCTAACTGGTGGCTTTTAAAGTTGTTGGAAGCTATCATATTGTCATGGAAGGCACTACACTAGCCTCCTTGGAGATTTTTTATCAGTGGACAAGAAGCCATGCCCTTATGCTATACCTTAGAATAATAACTTTGTTTTATATACTGTATACACCCCACAATACTCAATCTGGGAAACCTTAGCAATTAATAGGTGACACGCTTCTGAGACTACAGCTAAAGAGAGCTGAACAAGGACATGTTCCACTTTTCCTGCAGTTCCAAGGTTAGACAGGAAAAAAAACCCTAACCACTCAGAAATTGAGAGTGTCAGTAAATATACAGTAAGTTTGTTTCAGTCAGATAACAAATTTTATTTGATCCAAATCTTTTTAAGTTTATTGCAGAGAAATTAGATATATCAAAAACATCACACAGATTAAATATTGTAATTTTATTACCACATAATGTATAAAGCATTATTTTAAACTCTTACCAATGTGCAATACATGAGCCACTGCAATGTTCTGATTTAGTTTTCTTCTTTCGACCTGATGCTACAGTTCACTGAAACCCTTAAATTGGGTTAAGTAAGTTCAATAATTGGATAGATTCATTTTTCTTTGATCAGGCTTATATATTTTATTGTAGTTTCAGGCAAAGTTTAAATATTTAATCATTACTACCGAGGAAATTAATAACATTTCTGTATCATTATATTTATATTGATTCTGTTGACACTTTTATCTGAAACTGCTTTCATATTGCAACTGTTAACTTGTTGCTAGTCCAGATGCTTGTAGGAATTTTGCTTATTATCAGAAAGTGATACAACAGAAATGTAATTTTTTTCTCAATAATAGACTTTCAGTTGGTTATATGTGCTACAAATGAATAAAAAATGTGAAAAAAATGTGACAAAAGAAATAGCAAATGTACCGTGAGGTTAAGGGAAAAAAGATGTTGGAGACTGGCCCCATTAACTTGTGATTTCTGCTCCTTTGCCATTAGACTCCACTGCAGATCTAAAATTAGACCTGTGTACATCTTTTTTTTCCCCTTGACCTCCTGTTGATAAATGAATGGTTCAGACATGACAAATACTGATCAGTGTGACGTTCATTTTAGCCACATAATCTGTGGTTTTTAGGCATCCCAGTTAAAAGCTGTGCTGAGCTGTTCTTAAAGTACATTCTTAAAAATCTATGTTTCAATCTGCTACAGAAATCTCACAGTTTACATTTCTGCCTCTTCATAAACCCTGGTTGTGGATTAGCCATGAATTTTCATACAGCGCAAGTACTTTTTTTCTTAACTGTGTCCTGAAAGCTTGTTTTTCAGTGTTAATGAGGTGGCAAACTGCTTAGTGTTTATATGATTGAACTGACAAGTAATGAGCCACAATGTAAACCAATATGTTAACATTTACCAGAGATTAAGATGCTCTGAAAATGTTTTTCATGAAGCAAAATCTTATTTGTTAACTGGGTGTTGTAATCGATCCCAAGAGGCCTAGAAAGTGTAAAAATTAATGAAAATTACTAAAGAGGATTCTTCTGAATTAACTGGTTTAAATAAAAAATGACACGGAGGCAGATTTTAAATGTGTATTTTTTCTTGCATTTTAATGTGAAAAGAAATGGTCCATAAAAGGAAAGTGAAAATTAAAGTTTCTTTGAATTTCTGCTACAGAAGTGCACACTTAATTATGCAGTATAGTCTTTTTCTCGACAGCACTTCATGTCTTCTCACAGCAGGGATACACCTTCCTGAAGCAGAGACAAAAGCAGTGTGGCAGGATAGAGAACAGATTCAGGTAGTATTAATTATAGATGTAGTGACCTGCAGGCGAGGATCCATCTCATTGCTCCTGCAGTCAAAGCTCGACTTCCCAAGGACTTTTTAAGGATGTATGCATTCATAGCTTTGTGAAAGCTGTTGCAAGCTTCATGGTGCTAGGTGGACCATCGAGTTTATTTTATTTTTTGACTCTCAATATGAAAACAGATCTCTTTGGCTGGGATGTCTTAGAACATCAGAGTACATTGCCAAATATCTCAGTTGGTAAAAATAATTCTATCTATCCTATCTATCTATCTATATTTAGCCGTCCCTTTCTCAACTAAAATATGAACTAAATAAAAAGACAGAGTTTGTGAAATGGTATTTTACTGTGAAACAGAAACAGCTGTGTAGGAGGCTTAAAACTGGGTGAGGAACAGCCAAACTCTGCTACCAAGGTGAGGTTGAGGAAGACAGTTTCATGTCATGGCAAGATTGAGCACAACAACAAGACACAAGGTAGTTATACTGCATCAGCAAGGTCTCTCCCAGAC
>NC_041397.2:201598130-201608130 GCF_900747795.2 Erpetoichthys calabaricus
TTTTTGGGTAGTCCTGAGAGGAGTGCATTACAGTAATCTAGCCGACTAAAGACAAACGCATGAACTAATTTCTCTGCATCTTTCGATGATATAAGAGGTCTAACTGTTGCTATGTTCCTTAGGTGAAAAAATGCTGTCCTAGTGATTTTATTAATATGTGATTTAAAATTCAGATTACAATCAACGGTTACCCCTAAGCTTTTTACCTCCGATTTGACTTTTAATCCTAATGCATCCAGTTTATTTCTAATAGCCTCATTGTATCCATTATTGCCAATCACTAAGATTTCGGTTTTTTCTTTATTTAATTTGAGAAAGTTACTATTCATCCATTCTGAGATACAGGTTAGACATTGTGTTAGCGAATCAAGAGATTTAAGGTCATCAGGTGCTATTGATAAATACAGCTGTGTGTCATCAGCATAGCTGTGGTAGCTCACGTTATGTCCCGAGATAATCTGACCTAATGGAAGCATGTAGATTGAGAAGAGCAGCGGACCCAGGATAGAGCCTTGTGGAACACCATATAGAATATCATGTGTCTTTGAGTTATAATTACCACAACTAACAAAGAATTTCCTCCCTGCCAGGTAGGATTCAAACCAGTTTAAGACACTGCCAGAGAGGCCCACCCATTGACTAAGGCGATTCTTAAGAATATTATGATCAATAGTGTCAAATGCGGCACTCAAATCTAAGAGGATGAGAACAGATAAATGGCCTCTGTCTGCATTTACCCGCAAGTCATTTACTACTTTAACGAGTGCAGTTTCTGTGCTGTGATTTGTTCTAAAACCTGACTGAAATTTATCAAGAATAGCATGTTTATTGAGGTGCTCATTTAACTGCATAATGACTGCCTTCTCTAGAATTTTACTTAAGAAAGGCAGGTTAGAGATGGGTCTATAATTTTCAAGAGCAGAGGGGTCGAGATTATTTTTCTTAAGTAGGGGTTTAACTACCGCAGTCTTAAGACAGTCTGGGAAGACCCCCCGTATCTAATGACGAATTTACTATGTCAAGAACATTATCACTAAGCACACCCGATACTTCTTTGAAAAAATTTGTTGGTATTGGGTCAAGGGCACAGGTGGATGGTTTCATTTGATAAATTATTTTATGTAAATCAGGTAAATCTATCCTAGTGAAAGACTCTAATTTATTTATTATGGAGTACTGGGGTTTCGGGGGATCCTTAGTGTTGGGGAGATATACTATGTTATTTCTAATATCATTAATTTTTTGATTGAAAAATACAGCGATAGCCTCACAGGTTTTACTGGAAGTACTTAGGAGGCATTCCTTTGAGTTACCTGGGTTTAACAGACGATCAATCGTCGAAAATAAGACTCTGGGATTACTAGCATTGTTATTTATAATCTTAGAGAAATAGCAGCGCCTCTCAAGACGGACTGTGTTATTGTATTCTGTTATTTTAACTTTTAATATCTCATAGTCAATAGTTAGTTTAGTCTTCCTCCATTTACGCTCAGCTCTACGGCATGTTCTCTTTAAATCAGACACTCTTTGGGTCTTCCAAGGTATAACAATGCTAGAAGATTTTTTTAACTGTCTTTTCAGGTGCAACTAAGTCAACAGCAGCCCTCACTTTAGTATTAAATCTTTCCACCTTACTATTTACATTCTCCTCGCTATTATAGTTGGCACTATAAACGGACTGATTGGTTAGAATGTTTGTAAGTTTTAAAGTTGCTGATGAGTCAAAGAAGCGTTTTTTAACAATATGCTTCTCATGAGTGTTTTCTATCATTATTTCTATATTAAAAAGTAGAAGAAAATGGTCTGAAAGACCCGTATCAATGACCTGCTTTATATCAACTTTTAGTCCTTTAGTAATTACTAAGTCTAACGTATGACCTGCTTTATGTGTAGGCTGATTAACGAGCTGTCTCAAATCAAAAGAGTCCAGGAGGTTCATAAATTCTTTTACTTTTTGGTCACATTGATTATCTACATGAAAATTAAAGTCGCCGACTATTAAGAGTGCGTCATAGTTCGTAATTAAGATTGACATCAAGTCAGAGAATTCCTCAAAGAAAGACGCGTTGAATTTAGGAGGTCTATACACAGATAATACTAGAACGTGAGAATCTCCCTGAATAACAATGGCGAGATACTCAAAAGACTTAAACTTACCAAAACTGATATTTTTAAATTTTAACCTGCTAGAGTAAATGTTTGCTAGCCCTCCACCTCTCTTTCCTTGGCGATCAGCACGAGTAAAACTGTAATCCGGAGGCGCAGATTCAATTAAAACAGCTGCGCCATCTGAGCTAAGCCACGTCTCACTTAGTGCAATAAAATCTATTTTTTTTTCACTAATAATGTCGTTGATAAAAAACGTCTTATTAGTTAAAGCTCTAATATTTAATAGTGCCATATTCAATGTTTCGGAGGAGCAGAGATGAATACTATGTGCGTTATTGATATAGGGAACAGGAATTAAGTTATTTTTATTAGCGCCGCTCTGTGTGTATTTTTTGTTTAATCTATGATCTGTTTTTACAGTTTTAATACATTGTTCATCTAAAGTAGTAACTTTAATTAAATTATTGGCGTTTATGCCGTATTGCCTAGATTTTCTATGTGCATTAAGATTGGTTATTACAGTATTTATGTTGCGCACTTTTATGGAAGATTTTTTTAAACAATTATCATGACCAAACACAGGAGTGGCATTTCGGAAGGGGTTAAAAGCATATGTATATATATGTATATATATAGTATATATGTGTGTGTGTGTATATGTACAGCGGGTTGGAAAATGGATGGATGGATATGCCATCCATTTTCCAACCCGCTGAATCCGAACACAGGGTCACGGGGGTCTGCTGGAGCCAATCCCAGCCAACACAGGGCACAAGGCAGGAAACAATCCTGGGCAGGGTGCCAACCCACCGCAGGGATATATATATATATGTATGTATGTATGTATGTATGTATGTGTGTATGTGTGTATGTGTGTATGTGTGTGTGTGTGTGTGTATGTGTGTGTGTATGTATATATATATATATATATATATATATAGTGTATGTGTATAGATAGATAGATACTTTATTAATCCCAAGGGGAAATTTACATACTCCAGCAGCAGCATACTGATACAAAAAACAATATTAAATTAAAGAGTAATAAAAATGCAGATAAAAATAGACAATAACTTTGAATAATGTTAACGTTTACCCCCCCCCCCCCCCGGTGGAATTGAAGAGTCGCATAGTTTGGGGGGGGAACGATCTCCTCAGTCTGTCAGTGGAGCAGGACAGTGACAGCAGTCTGTCACTGAAGCTGCTCCTCTGTCTGGAGATGACACTGTTTAGTGGGTGCAGTGGATTCTCCATAATTGATAGGAGTCTGCTGAGTGCCCATCGCTCTGCCACGGATGTCTAACTGTCCAGCTCCATGCCTACAATAGAGCCTGCCTTCCTCACCAGTTTGTCCAGGCGTGAGGCGTCCTTCTTCTTTATGCTGCCTCCCCAGCATACCACTGCATAGAAGAGGGCACTCGCCACAACCGTCTGATAGAACATCTGCAGCATCTTATTGCAGATCTTGAAGGACGCCAGTCTTCTAAGGAAGTATAGCCGGTTCTGTCCTCTCTTGCACAGAGAATCAGTATTGGCAGTCCAGTCCAATTTATCATCCAGCTGCACTCCCAGTTATTTATAGGTCTGTACCCTCTGCACACAGTCACCTCTGATGATCATGGGGTCCATGAGGGGCCTGGGCCTCCTAAAATCCACCACCAGCTCCTTGGTTTTGCTGGTGTTCAGGTGTAGGTGGTTTGAGTCGCACCATTTAACAAATATATACAATATATATATATATATATATATATATATACAGTGATCCTTCGCTATATCGCGCTTCACCTTTCGCGGCTTCACTCCATCGCGGATTTTATATGTAAGCATATTTAAATATCGCGGATTTTTTGCTGGTTTGCGGATTTCTGCGGACAATGGGTCTTTTTTAATTTCTGGTACATGCTTCCTCAGTTGGTTTGCCCAGTTGATTTCATACAAGGGACGCTATTGGCAGATGGCTGAGAAGCTACATTGCTTGCTTTTCTCTCTCTCTTGTGCTGACTTTCTCTGATCCTGACGTATGGGGATTGAGCAGGGGGGCTGTTCGCACACCTAGACGATACGGACGCTCGTCTAAAAATGCTGAAAAATTATCTTCACGTTGCTATCTTTTGTGCAGCTGCTTCCTGAAACAACATGCTGCACGGTGCTTCGCATACTTAAAAGCTCGAAGGGCACGTATTGATTTTTGACTGAAAAACAAACTCTGTCTCTCTCTCTCTCTCTCTCTATCTCTCTCTCTCTCTCTCTCTCTCTCTCCCTGCTCCTGACAGAGGGGGTGTGAGCTGCCGCCTTCAACAGCTTTGTGCCGCGGTGCTTCGCATACTTAAAAGCCAAACAGCCCTATTGATTTGTTTGCTAGAGATTGTTTTCTCTATGTATGTGACATTCTGTGCTCCTGACACGCACTCCTTTGAAGATATGTTTGCCTTTTTTTAATTGTGAGACAGAACTGTCATCTCTGTCTTGTCATGGAGCACAGTTTAAACTTTTGAAAAAGAGACAAATGTTTGTTTGCAGTGTTTGAATAACGTTCCTGTCTCTCTACAACCTCCTGTGTTTCTGCACAAATCTGTGACCCAAGCATGACAATATAAAAATAACCATATAAACATATGGTTTCTACTTCGCGGATTTTCTTATTTCGCGGGTGGCTCTGGAACGCAACCCCCGCGATGGAGGAGGGATTACTGTATTTTATATATATATATATATATATATATATATATATATATATATATATATATAATTGTAGCGGTTGAGGCTCGTGTCCACCTCTCGAACCCTCAGGTACCACTCTTCAGACCAGGTGAATATATAATAACTTTTTATTTTGTTATTATAATACTGTGCACCAAGCACTCTCCTCCACACACTCATAAACACAATACTCTTCTCTATAACCAATACCTCCTCTCCCAGACACGTCGCCACCCTACCTCCCAGCTCAGCTCAATGTCTGGGCTTACCCAGAGTCCTTTTATAGCCCCTGACCCGGAAGTGGCTCCAAGCCAAACCCACAAGTCCGTTTTCCTTCCGGGTCAGGGCAAAGTCCTTTTCTTCATCCCGGAAGCACATCGCTTCTTCCAGTCACGTGACTGGGATGCACTCCTGGGTTATAGGGCATGCCAGAGCCCACTAGTCCCCCTACAGCGACTCCTGGCGGCCCCCAAGGTATCCAGCAGGGCTGTGTCAAAACACTGCAAAGTCCATAAGGCCCTGCTGGAACTCGGGGCACAAATATGCTGTCCGGAGGGCTCCTCCTAGCGGCCTGGGGGTGATGACCGGAGTCCATAGCCGGTCATCTGTCACAATATATACTATATATATATATATATATATATATATATATATACTATATATATATATATATATATATATATATACTATATATACTATATATATACTATATATATATATATATATATATATATATATATATATATATATATATACAGTATATGTATATGTGTGTATGTGTATATGTGTGTGTAAAATTTCTTAATTTTGCTGCTTTAAATTTAGATTGAACTTTATTATGTTGGGTTGAAATATATAAGAAACAGGGTGTAAAATGAGGGTAAGAAGAACTGACTCTTGGTCGGCAAACTTTAACCTTGTGTCTCACATAAATAAAATACTACTTTTGTTGCCAGTCAATTTAATGGGGCTATTGTCAGTTACTGGATTCCTAATTTAGAGACCATTCATATGCATTAAAAGGAGTTAGTATATCTTAAAGTCTCAATTAAAAATGTAAGATGAATGGTTGGTAGTCACATTGTGTGTCAGTATTGGAGGTAAACATGAACCCACTTTAAAGCACTTTAACAGCTTTGTTTATTAAATGTAAAACACTGTACCATTTTGTATGTATTTGTCCCCATTAGTAGTAACCAGAAGTTAACAAAGTAGCTGACACACTGTATATCTAGCATCACTGTGCTGTCAATTTCAAATATATTTAGTTTGCAGGGTTTCTTTTTTCCAATTCAAACACTGGATTTGAATCTTATTGCACTTTCAACATACTGTGACATCCTTGGTCTGGACCTGAGAGGGGCACATTTCTCATGTCAGAGGAGGCAGCAGTACCTGGGGGAGCCATCCATAAAAGCACCTCCTCAGATATTGAATGGTGGGGGGCAGATGGAGCACGTGTAGGAGACTGATCCTATGCAACTAAAGCCCATCAACCTGGTGTGAGTTGGTTCCATGTTACTGGTTCCTTCCGGGAGCCTCTTGAACCTGCCACTGTTGATACCGTAACTAAGATGAGCCGGGCAGATAAGGACACATGCATGGCAACAGGGGGTAGGTGCAAAAAGGTGCCAAAGTGTATTTATTTAAAACAATCCAAAACAAATCAGTCTCCAAATTAAAGTGCAGTGCTCAGTCCATTATACATAAATAATCAGTAAAATAACTGAATGCGAAGGTTAAACTTCAAATAAATAAATCCATAATAATGAGGTTATAACATGGCAGGAACCCTTTTCATTAAAATCAAAGTCCCTGGAGTTTCCCTTGTCAAACGCTTGGGGGCGCTGTTGCCCCGTTAAACCCAACAAACAGACATAGACACAGGGTAAAAGCAATAAGAAGATCTTTTTAATTCTTCCCTTTTCTTTGTAGTGCATCCGTGGCACCCCAGCCACAATAAACATTCAATAATACAATAATAATTATAATAAACACAATAACTCTCTTCTCCACCTCCCAGCAAGCTCTGTCACACTACTCCCAACTCCGGCTCGCTTGCTGGGTCTCCACCAGTCCTTTATAAGGTCCTTGACCCGGAAGTGCTTCTGTCCTTCCGTCCATGTGTCTCGTTATCACTTCTGGGTCAGATGGAGAATTGTACTTTTTCTTTAGAGCTGAACTACTTCTGTGCTTCCCAACAGGGCTGAGAAACTGGACTCCAAGTCCCAGGATGCCCTGCGGGAATCCAGGGCACTACTACACTCCAGGGGAGCTGCCATCTAGCGTTTTTGGGGAGGCAGTGTCTTGGAAAAGCTGCCTTCTCCCATCCTTTGATCCTTTGGGCATCCCGGCCAGGTTGAGTTGCCGGCTGTCCCTCACACCCTTTAAAACCGACGTCTCTCTGGCTTATCCTATTCAGATCTCGCAGCATGGAGAGATGTTTTCTAACAGGCACGGACAACCTTCAGTCCTGCTCATGTCCCCGCCACCCATCCCATGGTGATTCACAGGGACTCCCACTGCCCTCGCCAAACTTGCTGAGGAGTCCTCTGAAGTAATGTGTTGCTCCTGTTCCCATGCTCAACAGGAGCAACCCTCGGCCCCCTCAAGCACCAGCCACAAGCTCCTTTCCCTGGGGCTCCATTCCTGTCCCATGCATTCTGTGTTGGATGCTACTCTAACACCAATAGCTGTGTAGAGTCTTTCCCTTGTTTCACTGGGCTTTCATCAGGAGTCTGGGCCCACACCATATGTGGATATTGAGCTCTGAACTCTCTGCAGTAGTTTTCTGAGAGGTCCCATCAACATGGTTCATGGTTTCTTAAATTTCTGCTCTGCAAAGATTTTCATCTTAAATCCAGAACCAGAAGAAGTAGTGCAGCCAGCCTGGGACTTGATACTTACTGAACTTGGAAAAGGGCTTATGATTTCCCTTGTACGCCCAACTTTTAGCACATATTCATTGTCCATGTCCAAATCCATGCTTACAGTATAATCTTTAAGGGAAGAGTCCTCATCCATTGTTTCTTGAATGTGTTCTCTACAGAAATGAATTCTACTGTCCACCACTGATGTGTCTGGACTCACTGAGCCCTTACCTTTCTCACATAAAAGCAGCTTTTGATGAGCCTAGATGCTTTTTTACTTACTGTATATAAACAAATGGAAGTTCAAAGAATGCACTTTGAAATTATTTTTTCTACAATATTTAAAATAAATTCCATTTTAACTGAGTTTGACTAGTTAGTATATCTCAAAGATTAACGCTCACAACTTCTTCAAGTGGTGCCTCAATGCTTTGACTTCCGGGTCTTTTTAGAACATTAAAAATTAAAATTGTGACAAGAACAGGATGTTCGGCCCAACAAGCTTGTCTATTATATTCACCTGGATCGTCCAAAATCACATCAAGTTAAAATCTGAAGGTATGTAAAGACCTACTGTCCACTACACTACTGGGTAGTTTATTCCATATGTCTATGGTTCTTTGCGTGAAGAATAATTCTGCAACATTTCTGTGAAATCTGCCCTTTGGTTTCCAGCCATCTCTGTGTTTTTGTTGCAGTTAACGATGGGGATCTACTGTACTAATTTCTTTCAGACTTTTAAATGATTCAAACATGCCTCCTCTTAATCTCCATTTAATTAAACTGAAAAGGTTCAACTCCTTCAACCTCACCTAATAGCACATACCTCTTAGTTCTGGAATCAGCCTGTTCACTAGTGATGAGCAAACTCCATGGAGTTTGCTTTGCCTAGAGTTTGGAGAAATCACGAAGTGTTTGTGAATATTGCCAAACTCGAAGAAACGGAAATTAAGACAATGGGAAAGGATAAACTGAAGTAGATTTGACTAGATTATAATGGTGTAATCATCTTTAAAGTGTTCCTGAGGGATAGGGAAACATTTACCAATTAAACTGGACCGATTATTGTGGCCAAAAAGGTGACCTGAGCTGTGTGGAAGCAGTACCAATCACTGCACCACCGTACCTTTGTATGAGATCAAAGAAGAAAGAATGCAGAGACGTGCAATCATGTTTCATCAAAACAAAGCAGAAATGTCAAAATCATAGTCAAAATGAGATAGTGATGAGTCCACTATGATTCCCATGTCCTTCTCAGTTACGTTTTAAACATTCCATTATGTACAGTATTCAGATCTAACATTTTAGTTCCTGCAAATATTTTACATATACTTAGATTAAAGGAATACTTTACACCAAAATTATATATTTTCGTATGTTACTTACCCCATATAGTTTCTAGTGGCAGCCGAGTAAAATTGTAATCTTATGTTTTCATGCAGAATGGGGAAGAAAATGTTTATGATAGAGCCTGATGGTGACCAATGCTGTACAACAGTAAATAATGTAAAAAAAAAAAAAGAAGTAAACTCATGTGTCATAATCCACGTGTCCATTATCTAGTTTTATGCTCAAAATATGCAAAACACATGCATTTTTTTCCCAAAATAGTATGCTGATTTTTACAGAAGTAATCATTAATCTCTCTATAAATAAAACACAACATCTATCTGTCTGTCTGCTTTTCAGGAGAGAACTACTTAACTGATTTAGATTTTGTTTTTTTTCTATAATTTGCTTGAACATTCCGGCTGATTTTGCAACTTCTCTCATTGCTTCTGAATCAAAGATGGAACTTTTGACCAATGCATGATTTGCAGAGGCAGATCTTTGATCAACAGTCCTCACCCAAATTACAAATGATACTCATATCTGAATATTATAACACTCTTATTTTTTAACTCAAAAAGTAAGTAGTGCTTAACTGAAATTTAAACTCCATTAGTATAATTGCATGCATCACTTCACAACAATTCACATGTCACAAAGTTGGTTAAGTTTTGGTTGGCTTAGCTTACCTGGCTGCTTTCAGTCATATCACAATATGTGTGTTTAAGCAAAGAAAAATACACTTTTTTAAATAAATGTTACTGGCTCATGGCAGCTGTCTGTTTGCAATCATGTCTGCAAAGAAGATTTGCAAGAAGATGGTGTTTGTCTTTTAGTGATACACCTGTTTTGTATCTCATACAAATGTATTTTCAAAAATGTAAAAATAAAGTCTTGCCAAATTGAAACAAGAAAGTGGAGTACTGTGTATTAAACCCTTCTAATTTTCTTTCTGTACTACTAATAATAATAATAATCCATAGAACACAGCT
>NC_041397.2:201610630-201730630 GCF_900747795.2 Erpetoichthys calabaricus
AGGAGATGTGCAAGTGATATAAATGAAAGTGTGTGTCTACAATATAGTGTATATGCACACACATACTGTATACATACAGTATATACTGTACATACACATACAGTATATGAAAGAATACACTATTAAGTGTGGAAGACGAGCTAAATTACTGGTTTGCAAAGGCTATGGCACTGGGACAGAAACTGTTTAAATATCTATTAGTTTTAATTTTAATTGACCTAAAGAGTATATTAGAGGGAAGTTTTAGGAACAAATCATGATACTAGATCCATACAGGTCTGCAACAGATGTAAGAGCACAGACAATTATTTTCTCAGCAGACTTTACAACATGCTGTAATTTTTTTATTTTTGGAGTTGACTGCTGCTGAAACAAACCAGACAAAACTGGAGGATATGATTACACTTTTAATTATGGCTTTGTAGAATTGTATTAGGATGGACTGGGAAATACATAATTTCTTTAGGCGGTGTAAAAAGTACATCCACTTCTGAGCATTTTTGAAGAAAGTTAACGCCCCACCTGAGAGTTTTTGTGATAGTAGTACCCAGTTGTTTGAAGGATTCCACCATATTGACTGTAGAATCATTAATTTCTAGTGGGAGAGGTTTTAACTGCTGTTTGCAAAAGTCACCCACCATTTCCACTGTCTCAGTGGTTACAAGGTTATTGGTAGCACACCAAAACACAAGCAGAGTAACCTTCTTTCTACTGTACATGTCATCTCTGTTCCATTAGATATTAGTCCATTGATGGTGGTGTCATCAGAATACTTAATGGTATTTACTGAATGGTCAGAGCACCTATAGCCATTGGTGTTGCAGGGCTTAGAGTAGGGGAGAATGTACACGGCCTTTGAGGGTCTCCTGAGCTGACATAGGAACAGTCTGAGAGGTATGAGCCCATCTGAATGCACTATTTCGTGTTTGTCAATCCATTTACAGATGGAAGCATTCAGTCCAGTATGTAGAAGTTTAGATAACAACAGTTCAGGAATAATGATGTTAAAAATTGAACTTGAAGTCTACAAACAGTATTCAGGCATAAATTCCTTTGCTCTTGCATAAAGTGAAGGCCCATGTTCATGGCATAATCCACAGCTCTACACTCAACAGCTACTTTATTAGGTACACCTTGCTAGTACCGGGTTGGACCCCCTTTTGCCTTCAGAACTGAAGATTGTTTCCAGCACCTTGTTGAATCTATTCGTCTGGGATTTGGGTCCATATTGTCATGATAGCTTCACACAGTTGCTGCACATCCATGATGCGCGTC
Source organism: Erpetoichthys calabaricus (assembly GCF_900747795.2). Classification (NCBI taxonomy): domain Eukaryota; kingdom Metazoa; phylum Chordata; class Cladistia; order Polypteriformes; family Polypteridae; genus Erpetoichthys; species Erpetoichthys calabaricus. The sequence goes on from NC_041397.2 coordinate 201,611,906, forward strand.
TTCCATTCCACCACATCCCAAAGGTACTCTATTGGATTGAGATCTGGTGACTATGGAGGGCATTTGAGTACAGTGAACTCATTGTCATGTTCAAGAAGCCAGTTTAAGATGATTTGAACTTTGTGACATAGTGTGTTATCCTGCTGGAAGTAGGCATCAAGAAGATGGGTACACTGTGGTCATAAAGGGATGAACATGGTTAGCAACAATACTCAGGTAGGCCATGACATTTAAATGATGCTCAGTTGGTACTAAGGTGCTAAAAGTGTGCCAAGAAAATATCCCGCACCACCACCAGCCTGAACCATATATACAAGGCAAGGTGGATCCATGGTTTCATTTTGTTGATGCCAAATTCTGACCCTACCATTCAAAAGTCGCAGCAGAAATCGAGACTCATCAGACCAGGCAACGTTTTTCCAATTTTATATTGTCCAATTTTGGTTGAGCCCATGTGAAATGTAGTCTGTTTCCTGTTCTTAGCTGACAGGAGTAGCACCCGGTGTACTCTCCTACTGCTATAGTCCATCTGCTTTAAGGTTCAACATGTTGTGCATTCAGTGATGCTCTTCTGCATACCTCGGTTGTAACGAGTGGTTATTTGAGTACTGTTGCCTTTCTATCAGCTCAAACCAGTCTGGCCATTCTCCTCTGACCTCTGGCATCAATAAGGCATTTTCGCCCAGGGAACTGATGCTCACTGGATATTTTCCCTTTTTTTTAACCATTCTCTGTAAACCCTAGAGATGGTTGTGCGTGAAAATTCCCGTAGATCAGCAGTTTCTGAAAAACTCATACCAGCCCAACTGGCACCAACAACCATGCTCAAAGTCACTTAAATCATCTTTCTTCCCCATTCTGATGCTCAGTTTGAACTTTAACATTGCCGTCCTGACAATGTCAACATGCCAAAATGCATTGAGTTGGTGCCATGTGATTGGCTGATTAGATAGCAGTTGAAGAGGTGTACCTAATAAAGTAGCCAGTGAGTGTATATGCCCTGTATGCAGACAGAAGTGGGTCATTCAAATATTTTCATTAGAACTGATGTAAGAGTAATAGGACTATACTCATTAGGCAACTTATTTAATCTTTTTTGGGAACTAGAACAATAACAGAAGGTGCGATTTGGTACAGTACACTGTGAAATAGGTTGTTTAAAGATGTCAGTGAAAAGATGACCAAACTGGCTTGCACAGTGTTTGTTGTAGGGGAGACTGAATCAGGACTGGCAGAGTTGTTGCAGTTCTGTTTTGCACACGGCTTCCAGACAATGTATTCCTTATTAGAAAGGAAGAAGAGAGGAGAGATGAAGTGACTGGTGTCAGAACCAGCTCAGGATGGAAGGAGCAAAGGGATTTTTGACGTGCAGCTCCTTGTTGTTCAAATCTGTTGTAAGACATATTAAGTTTGTCAGGGACGGATGAATCAGAGTGAGCACTGGGAAATATATAAGACTCCTCTATTCAGATGAGCTATTGTTTGCTGAAAATTGAAGCTCCAGTTTACTTTTTTTTTCTCTATTGATCATATATGATTGCATTGTTTAGCCAATTATTGGTCTGTTTGTAGGCTTCCTTATAACCAGTTTTATGGGCTGTCTTTTTTGCTTGGCAAAGAACCCTTATTCCTTTAGTGATCCAAGGCTTTCCCTTGTTATAAATCAGAATAGTTTTGCTGGAAATGTAGACTTCTTCACAGATGCTATTATAAGAAACTGCAGTATTTGTTATGTCACCCTACTGGGGCACAGTCTTTATGACACATTTTCAGTCCCTTCCTTAAAGAGAGAACAAATGCATCCTGTGTTCACATTCCCTATTAGTGGTTTCTCATGTGTTCCCAGCCAACATTGTAGGTGAAGCACACTATAATATTATATATATAATATACATATACATTAATGTGTGTATGTAGATTAAGCCCTTCTCCACAGTCACTTTACTCCCAAGGTCAAAAAATTGTTGGGGAAAGGGGCTTTCTAATACACCAGACTGTGAATGCTCCAAGAACTTCTTACAAGAAGTCTTTTATTATGTTTGTTACAGAACATATAGAATAGACCATGTTGGGTATTGTACAGTTTGTTAACTTCAACATTTAAAACCTAAGCCTATTTTACCAAATGGTGATTCAATTTTATATTAAAGAATCACTAGCTAAAAAAATTTCCACATATTTGTTAGCTGCAAATTTTGAAAATGGTAAAAGCACTAAGTAGTTTTATTTTATTGTGTTAATTACTAATCTAGGACTGTAAAGAAATTAATAACATTATAACGTTGTAGGATTGTTGTGATTAACTTCTTGTCTCTCTTATTTAGTGAAATATATCTCAATTACTCAGTTTACTTACTTTACAGATTTAAACAGCAGTGTGTAAAGAAGGAAAAAAATCAGTTCACTGAAAAGACTTCCACACATCCTGGTTTCTCAGGTTACAACTAACTTTTATCTCTGCTACACCAGAAAACTGGCAGTGTTAAATTGAGACTTAAACTGTATACAGTATATGAAAACAGAGTTTTCATATTATGTACACACATTTCTAGGTTACTTTGACACATTAAGAATTAATTTAAGTGGAAATTTTGCTGTGCAACCTCTGCTATCTTAAAGAAAAGGGTCACCATCTAGTGGTCATTTGCGAAGCACTGAAGCCTTTCATTTAGTGTAATGTCATAAAATGCACAGCAACAGTGTCTGGAATACCACTGCATGGAGTTCTTGAACACAATTTTGATGTGGGAGATAGTCGTAAAAAATATATAAAGGGTGGGCCTGGTCTGTTTCTTGACAGTGAACTTGCTAATTTCATGTTGGGCTTTTACTCTGATTGATGGTAATGGTGTTTGGTTGTCTGTGAAACGCTTTGAAACAGTACATTGGTCACTATATAGAAAATATAGTTGTCGTGCCTTCGGCCATTTAAACAGATAAAAGCCAATTAGGATTGTCATTGTAGGACTTTAACAGCTTCCTGAAACTTGCACATTATCATATAAGTTGAAGGCATTGAACATTGATATTGAAGGTATTATCATGATATAAAGTATCTTTACCTCTAAAACTCACATCATGCGTTATGCTACTGCTACATACAATATCTTCTATGCCATTACACAGCAATCAAACAATCATGAAGTTCATTATTATTCATTTACAAAATACTAATTCCTACAGGTCATAGGGAGCCATTAAGAAGTATTCATTGTGTATGATAGGAATGTCCATAATATTGCATGCATGATACTTGCTACTATACCATATGTGAGGACATACTGGTATGAGGGCAGTATTTTTCACATCCTCATCTTGCTCAGTTTCTTAAGTAGACTGAGAAAAAAAAACACATGAAGTGCTTAATTTTAACCCATACAAGATTTAAATGTTTTAACAGAAAGTAATAGAAAACAAGTATACTGGAAATAAAACCAGCACTATATTACAGTACAGTAGAAAGAATTTCAAATACTCTGAACACAAACTATTGTTGTTGAGCAGATGGTACCACAGCATCAATTCTAGATGAATAGGTTTTAAAACAGTTTTTTTTATATATAATAATCACAAATATGTTTGATTGCTGTCCTTAAATTGGCTATCTAATATAATATATTTTACTTGTTGCATACAAATTAATTTGTTCTGAATCTGAAATGTTATGTTGGGTTGCTGGTTCAAATCCCGTAACCACCAGAAATGATTCCACTCCACTGGGCCCTTGAGCAAAGCCCTTAACCTACAATTGTTCCGTCCTGGGTATGATGTTATTCTGCATCCAGCCCTGCAAGCAGGTTCTCCAATTTGTAGGGAAAACATTGGGGTTAGTGGCAGGATTGACACTCCAGCCACTATAATAAAAACCTCACACTGTTCCATTCCATTCAAACTAGTGTGATATTGAGGTGTCACCCCTTGCACGGCTGCACTTGGGTCCTAATTTGGGATCCTGAGTTGGTTCATTGTGTGGTGAGTGAACAACGTCTTGTATCAACATGTGCTCCCAACCTCTCTTTATATTATGTTCATTTTCTTATCTTTCAGTATATATTGCTTATCTGATATTATATAATATTTTTTTCATTATGTTGTAGTTGCTAAGTATTTACATACCAAAAAATACCCAAGCTTGTATTCAAACTTGAACTTTTGTTCAGTATTTAAGTATTAATTAAAAATATATCCTTTGTCACGGACAAGGACAACACTTATTAGTTTAAATGCAATTGATTTAAGATGTGTAATCTGATGTATTGTATGTCACAGTAGTTCCAACCACTATAAGAGTAATTCAGAGTCATCTTAGTTAATATTTTGTAGCAGAAAACGTATTTGTGGTATTTAACTGTTAAGACATGAACGTCTGTTTTGTATATCTTTATCTACACAGAAAGAGAAACTGCCTTGGAGGTCAAAATCTTCAAGAGTCTGTAGGGATCTGACTAACAGAGCCTTCCTGAAATGTTTTGATAATTGCATAGCCTCAGTGTTATTGGAATTAGCATATGAAAGTCATATTTTCATTCAAACATTTTTCTTGTGTGACAATGATTTTTTTTTTCCTCTGTCTTTTTGTATGTTAATTTGCAAGTAATTTCAAAGGACAGGAGCTGCCTGCCTCCCAGAGGTTTTCTTTTGTCTCCTTCATTGAATGATGATCATTGACATCAAACATTGTAAGTCAGTGTAGACTCCGCAGCAGTCGGTCTGTAAGCTTCTATGTAAAATGAGTCAGGATTTTGTGATACATGTGAGCTTTTCCACTTTTAGATAAATACAGATCCCTCTTAACAACTATGCATCGACTTAAAACTAGCATTAGAAGCATTTGAACTCCAACAGTCTGTAATGTTTAACTTTCTGAAGCAGATTTGTTTACCCCAAGCTTGAGCAGATGTATCCTATGTTGAACTGGCTCCTGGCTTGCACCAGATACTATTGGAACAGGCTTTGGGCTCCCACTATAGTGAATTGGTATGAGTAGCTGCCGAAAAATGTATTGATTTGTGATGAGGTATTGTCACAAAAAGACTCCAGACAGTCAGAAAGGTGTGGGGCAGCCACCCATATTTTATGATCCTGACTGCAAAAGGCTGAAATTTGATTGAGTTGTTTACAAGACTGAGTCCAAAACAGAACTGAATACTTGGAGGTAAGATGGCAATTTTATGGGCTGGTAGATGAAATTATGTCATCTATGCCAGTGCCGGAAGTGACACCATCAGAGGTTCTGGAGCCGGAAATGATGTCATCAGAGGTGCCGGAAGTGACGTCATCAGAGGTGCCAGGACCTGGTGGGATTTCCCAGGAATGATCTGTAAGGAACTGAGAGAGACAGTCAGCACACTCTGCCACCCCCTGGTCTGATGTAGCATTACACTTACTCAAGCCCTTTAGCTGTCTCCTAATCGCATGTGTGTGACAGTATGTACATTAATAAATACACATCTATTAATTAAGTATATTCCCTTTACACATATTAGGAAAACCGTTTTTTAACTTATTACAAGACTAAGTGGATGGCCTTATTAAATAAGATGCTTAGAGTTCATGTACTAATCCAGTGGTTGTAACTGTAATGAATCCAGACCCTTTAGGTTTTTCCTGGCTAAAAGGTGCCTGCAGCAATCAAAGATACAGACTGGCAAGCACTTAAACTGGGGCAAGGCTGCTTATTAAAGCATACTTAATTTATTATTGCATTTACTTCTCTGGAGAGCAATAAAGTGAAAATAAAATTTTAACATTAAACAGCTGTTCCACAGCATAGAATATCAATATTATTTGATATTATACAGTTTGACCTGTTTCTATATCCATATTCTTTACTATTGCCAGTTGCCAAATACTTTACATGTGACATAACATATTTTAGCATTATACTTATTGTGCAATATTATTTTAAGTTCATAAATGAATAGGATGATCTTATTTTTCTTATTCATCCTAGCTCACCAGTAGTCTTGACTAAAGCTCTGCTTCAGTTTGAGAATATAATTATGCCATGTCTGTACTAATACATATTGTAATGAGTACTGGGATGGAAAAGCCAACACACACACCGAATGGGAGTTATGCCCAATAACGGGTATGTTTTTTCCACAGCAAATGATATACAGTAGTCTAGTCTTATAGTAGAATCAAACTGTGCTGTAAAAGCCGTGTAAGCCGCCCTGTAAAAATAAGTTACTTCACTAGACAGGCTATTCCACTCTCAGTGTTCCCGATTGTCGTTCATCATCTCGTGTGGTGTCCCTTTCTCACTCTTCCCGTTATCATCTGCAAGGTTGTTTTTATATAATGCCCTAGGAGTCTCCACCTGCCTTCTCGAGCTTTCTTGAACAAGAAAGTTCCAGAGGTTGCTGGAACACAGAGCTCAGCACACCTGTTAATACCCTGCTGTCAATCAACTGTCCAGCCCCTGCCCATCTCGAGGGTGAAAATGCTGGTTACTGCAATACTTTGAAAAGTTGTTTTATGTGAATATTATGCCCAAAAATAGCCAACTCCAGTGTGTTCTTTGGAGTGTTTATTTATTCTGCACATTATTTTCTTTGGTGAATTTTTCAAAACTTACATTACATGCAAATGGCATGTTGATGTCTCTGAATGGTAAACATCTTTAAACAAGACAAAATAAGGCAAGAACAGCATAGGAAGCATCATGAAAGCACAGAAGCTAAACTGCATTTTTCAACTGAGCCCAACAGTATGTTGTGTTTAAAACCCCTGTCACTCACAAAATTCTTGTTTTGGTATGTAAGCTCGTTCATTGCAGGGCTTTCAGTTTACGGCTGTTTTACATGAAGCTGTAATATAAAAACTTATTACTAGACTATGTTGATATAATTGGTATCATCATTTCCAAAATGTGCATATAAGTTCTTTTAGCTATGCAATTGTAAGTTAGACTTTTGGTATAATATCCATGATGAACTAGAGACACCATGTTTTTTTTTTATTTTTATTATTTTTATCTGTGCTGTGAAATTTTTCCATTGACCTGGGAGAAAGGAGGGCAGATGGACAAACACATTAGTTTAGTTTTTTTTTTTTTAATGTTTTTGTTTTGTGAAGGCAGTACAGCCTCTTAATGCAATGGTAGTTGAATACTTCTGAATGGATAGAGTATGTTAAGCAAATAAAGATAGCACACATCACTTCAAAGAGCTATGCACTTGAACTGTGTATGTCTGTCCCAGCCATCTTTCCCTCTCCCTTTATATTTCTCTTTGTGTTCAGGCAGTGGACCAGCATAAAAGTGCTTAGTATTAAACATAAGTAAGAAATGCTAAAAGTGTGTCTAAGAAGTACTGTAGGTATGTTAGCATCACTAGCCAAAGGAAGTAATGTGTGTATGAGCATCTGCCCACAAACAATAAATTCATGTTATTTGTACTTCATATCTGAGACTTTGGTGATTTTTATGGGACATTGGTTTTAATTTTTGCTGCTATCTTCCAGAGTAGAAATTGCCTTTTGAGTTTCTCCTGGTTGCCTTTTATTTTTATGATCACCATTCATGTCACTCTGAGAGAAAGGTGACTCTGTTGGGATGCATACTTGGAAGGAAAACTAAATCCCAGCAAATGCTAAGACGATCAAGATAGTCTGGTCAAGTTGTACAGTTTGGGCCTTTAAAATATTTCTTTATTGCAGTTATATACAGTAATCCCTCGCTATATCGCGCTTCGCCTTTCACGGCTTCACTCCATCGCGGATTTTATATGTAAGCATATTTAAATATATATCGCGGATTTTTTGCTGGTTCGCGGATTTCTGCGGTTCTGTGGTTTGCCCAGTTGATTTCATACAAGGGACGCTATTGGCAGATGGCTGAGAAGCTACCCGGCTTACTTTTCTGTCTCTCTTGCACTGATTTTCTCTGATCCTGACGTAGGGGGATTGAGCAGGGGGGCTGTTCGCACACCTAGACGATAAGGATGCTTGTCTAAAAATGCTGAAAGATTATCTTCACGTTGCTATCTTTTGTGGTGCTGCTTCCTGAAACGACATGCTGTACGGTGCTTCGTATACTTAAAAGCTCGAAGGGCACGTATTGATTTTTGTTTGAAAAACAAACTCTCTCTCTCTCTCTCTCTCTCTCTCTCTCTCTCTCTCTCTCTCTCTCTCTCTCTCTCTTTGTCTGCTCCTGACGGAGGGAGTGTGAGCTGCCGCCTTCAACAGCTTTGTGCCACGGTGCTTCGCATACTTAAAAGCAAACAGCCCTATTGATTTGTTTGCTTTCCTCTGTCTTTCTGACAGACTCTGCTCCTGACGCGCACTCCTTTGAAGAGGAAAATATGTTTGCATTCTTTTAATTGTGAGACGGAACTGTCATCTCTGTCTTGTCATGGAGCACAGTTTAAACTTTTGAAAAAGAGACAAATGTTTGTTTGCAGTGTTTGAATAACGTTCCTGTCTCACTACAACCTCCTGTGTTTCTGCGCAAATCTGTGACCCAAGCATGACAATATAAAAATAACCATATAAACATATGGTTTCTACTTCACGGATTTTCTTATTTCGCGGGTGGCTCTGGAACGCAACCCCTGCGATGGAGGAGGGATTACTGTATGTTTACTGAAAATGATTTTAAAATTATTGTAATATAAAATAAGGATTGATTGTTTGACTTTTCTAGATTATAACAAAACATTGGATAAATAAGTACTTATGTTGCCAACTGTTATTACTGATGCTTTTCTCTAGAGATTTCTAGCTTTCAATGTTCTTTTTTTCCCCATTATTACTTAAATTATCTTTTGTTTTGTTTTCTTCAGTTTATTATGTTATTAAGTGAGGATATTCCAGCATATTTATCATAAAGCCTATTCTGTTGCATTACAAAAAATCCAGATACTGAAAGGACACCCATAGAAATTTGTCAACCAGGAGAAATTTTCGTATGCAGTTTTTACCGCAGTTTATTGCTTGTCACAAAAGTGGCACATGTTGCAGTGGCTTGGGGAGTGGGCATTCCGTTTCCCTCTGACATAATGTGGCATATGTCAATACAACTGTGGAGATGGAAAAAGAAGGCAAAGAAGGAACAATGGACTTTATTTGTGAAAATGGAAGGACCAATGGAACGTGCTACTTGGCCATGAATGAGGTGCCTTTTAGAAAACTTATATGTGATTTGAGTGCAGCTACACAGAAATGCTGGCACATGTACAGAATCACATGCAAACACTTGCATGTATTGTATGTTGCTACACAAACGTGAATTGCTGTCTTACTCTCCTCTAGACAACTATACAATAATCACAGAAAAAAAATCACTTATAATCAGTCATATGTTTTCAGAACATGCAATCATTAATCTGAAAATTTTCAGTGTTCAAGTTATTTCAGTTAGTTAAAGTATATAAACACACCTGAAATTGCATTGCAATGTTTTTGCACACATGAAATAAAATATATACTGCCAGCATCAGACTGATGTGGAAAAAGGAGAACATGCAAGGCGGCACATAGTGGATGGAGCCAACTGCATCTAAAAAGCACAACACTGGAAGAAGGCTCACTTGCAATGATTCCACAGACACAGCAGACCCAACAATGTATGCACATATGAGAATAAACAGTGGACTTCTTTGTGAACATTCATGTATTCAGTTACATACACTCACTAGCATGGATTGAATCAACCCAGTCGCATGTATTGAATCATACACACGCACGGTTTTATGGCAGATGCATACATCTGAAAAGAAAACCAACTGTTTATTCTTGTTTTTGCATACATTGTCAAGTGTCTGTGCATTCTAATGTTTTTACACACCCTGCAATACAAAGTACACAGCCAGCATCAGTCTAACTTGTGCTGTGCTTTCACCACTGCGTTCTTTGCACACATCTCACTCCATCCACCATGAGCATCTAATCTGTTCTCCTTTTCCCACATCAGATTGGTGCTAGCAGTGTATTTTTTTATATGCTGACAGCTTGGCTGCTCACAGACAATTGGCACATTTTGTTGGTGGCTTGGTTTTTTATTCCAAGTTGTGTAAAAACATAAGACTAATTTTATTTATGCAATCCTTGTGGGTAGCTGCTCTTTCAGAAACTGACTAAAAGGCTACTATGTCCTCTTTGTCTTTTTATAAATGGACTGTATCTGGGCTGATTATATCTTACCTGGGTTGATAATATATCTCCTGGAGTTAGACAGGCCTTCATCTATAGATCTTTGGACAGCTGCCTCTGCAATAATCATGTACTAATTTCTAATTAGCTGATTAGAAGCAGAAGCTCCAATTGCAAACAGTTTAAGGATCCCCATGAGGGTCAGTTGCTCTCCTGGATCAAACTTTGTTTTGGGTTCAACACATTGAAATAATAAGAACAGAGAGGTGAGAAAAGTGGTTAGGGCTTCAATGATAAGCATTGGTTTTTTTTGCTGTTTGAAGTTTTTTTTTTCTTTTCAAAAATAAACAAAAACTACATGTGTTGAGTTAACAATACTGCTCTTTTCTGTAGGATGGTTGTTGTGGTCCTTCAAATATAGACTCAATTTTGTAGTTTGCAACAATTTTTGGTCCTATGGACCAGGAGTGTGGCAGAGCATAAAATGAGAATTGGTGGACTTATTGTTCTCACCCTCAAAATCAACTTAAGTGGAAAAAGACAAGCTCATATTCAGTGATGCAACTTTCAAATCCTTCCCCTGTATCCCCATAAAATCAGCCACTGTAAGATTTACTGTATGATAACTCTTAGAACATAAGGTTTATGGAGCATTCAGTTTAACAACATAATGGTTTCATCTCCACTATTTGCAGATGATGTTGTCATGTTAGCTACAGCAGACTGTTATTTCTTTCACGCACTGAAATAGTTTGCATTTTGTATGATGCAGATGAAAATTTGCAACTTCAAAATTCACATATTCTGCAGACTTGTTTCCAACTGACAGAAGAAGTGATTAGTAGACTGACCATTACCATTGGATGGCTGAGGTTAAGACCTTTTCAATGATGTATCGTGGTCTATGATTGGTTGCTTGTACTGCATTTCACAGCTATGCGTAAAAAAAACAGGAAATATTGCTTATGAAACAGCTAATCTTAATGAAATCTTTACACATTGTTACGCACAAGCTTCTGTTAGAGTGCATGCAGATTGTCTGATGTGCAATAAGAAGTTTGTACTAGGGAAATGTGTTTTTCAAAAAAAAAAAAAGGAAACGTGGTTGAGAAAGTCCTAGAAAAGTTACAGAATGTTAATTTCATGTGAGGAACCCCACTATGTCTTCCCCTTTTGATTGATTGTCACTGTATCACACGGCTTGTGTCACTGTGTCGCAAACACGAGGAAAAGAAAAGCCGTTTCAGCTAGTGTCTTGTTCACAATATAATTCATCCACTGAAGGGATAGATAGCACTGTGTGATATTTTTATGGCGTTTGTAATTGCTCTCTTCAATCCCCCCAACCACCCCCCAAAGAAGTTAGAAGCTACTATGATTATAAACGAGAAATAAAATTGCAGAGCAGCAATCGAAGAGAATGTTCATGGATAAAGCAAGCACGATTAGAATCAGTGGCGGGGTGGAGGGATTGGGTGTTTTAGGGGGTCCAGTTGGTATGCGATTATTCTGTGAACAAGTCTCATGCTTGTGATGCAGAGATGGCCACCTGTACACCTAAATATTGTGAAACATTGATTTAGGTGTATGTGTGGTGTGTGCGACTGGCTCTGGGGGGCCCTCTACAGACTTGTCTCCTGCCCTGCACTCAGCCTTATTACACAGCACTGGAAAGAGCTGGTATGAAAAGGTACTGTATGTATGTATTTAGTTTACTCCAGACATGAAATTCAAGAAAAAATATAGTAATCCCTTCAGCATCAATTTTTTTGTGCTTTATTTAGTTGATATTGGTGTAAACAAAGGTTTTTAATCATATAAATATTTTCATTCAAAAATTTTGAGTGTTGCACTAACTACTTTTCAGCCATTTGCAGCTCCTTTATTATATAAGCAGAATAACATCCATTTATTTTTGGGTATGTAATTTGGGCACAATAATGCCCAAAAAACCCTTGGTACATAAAGGGTTAAGTCCATTTATTTACTAATGGGTCTACTTCCCCACCTTAATCTGCCATTAGAAGCTCCATCTAATGGGTCTCTAAGAACTATATTGTCAGTATGAACACCTAAAGTGAGATTCCTGTTGTCAAAATTTCTCTCTGAGACAGAGTGAGGAGCAGCAGTACAGGTGGATCTCTGAGCTGATCAAGTATTTTGCAAGAGGAGCCAGGTGAGGTTTTGTCATGTAGTCAAGATGCTCCCTAGATCCCTCCAACAAGAAAATGCTACGTAGTGTCTACTAGTAGAATACCCAGGACAAAAACTGGACACACTGGAAGGATTATATCAGTTGAATTGGTCGCATAACCAGGGTCATCTGTTTATGGCCTACTGGACACATCCAACCAACATGCAAAGTTTCTCTGGCCCTAAGAGAGGCTGGATATCAGAAGCACACTTTCTCAGTTTTGGATGAAGGATTTTTTTTTTTTAAAAAACAATTTCAATTTTTTTTTAACTTGCAGTGTGTGTGCTTATTTGCCCAATTCATACCAGTGCTGTAGAAAGGAATAAAAACAGCTTTCAGAGTATTAGCAAAAATTTTCTGTGGCAATTTCTCAACATTTTTGTATGTTATTTTCATTTCTAATCTCTGTTGTTTGTTTAGTAAGTCATTTCAGCTTCATGTCATAATACGGTAACTGTCATTTTCCAAATATAGTGTGTTAATTTTGCATTAAAATATGTAAATAATCTGGCATGTGTGAATCTGCAGGGGGCATAGCCATAAATGCTGGACTGACATAAAAGAAGCTTCAATGAATATGATCATGAGAAGACAGACAGCACAGTGAGAAGAGCTTACAAGCATGGTAAATCCCCTGAGAGGATTTAAGTACTTCACTGACCATCTCCTGTGGTCATCATCAGAAGTTAGCCTAGGTCCCCTTCAGAAAAGATCTAATAATGGTCCTTCCATGTGCCATTAATCATTGCTGTGTGTTAGCCCTTGCTCTACCACATCTCAGGTTGTTCCAATACATACATCTGTTAAGGAAGGTGAGTGCTGGAGGAAGTCAAAGATACAATCATATTTTGTTTTGTTTGAGCCAATTATTAATAGCATAATGAGAAGTAACTATAGTAAGTATCTGACTGATTTTCTAATACCAAATTTTGCTTGTTATTGCACTGTTTTTTTTTTGGGGGGGGGGGGGACTGAAAGTGAAATGAAAGTTTGACTTTGATAGTTGCAGTGGAATAATTTCAATCAAAATACCAACAGCATCTTCAGAATTCTGAATGTTAGTTGACTGTGGAGTTTCATAAGAATATCAATTTAAATGATTGAGCTTGCTTGTTTCGAATGATGATGGCACCAAAATAAATTCAATATGATATACATATGCTTCACTATTCCATATCTTGCATAGAACATTTCTAGGGATAAGGCAGCCAGGTTAGCTACCACAACCCTCATCAGGAAAAGGTTAGTGAAAGCAATGATGAGGAGGAGTTAAAATGTTCCAAAACTCACTTTTTAAATTCAGCTGGAACATGTACAAAACTATTGTACAATTGCTGCTAAATTGGAATTATGTTTCTCAGCATTAACTATTCAGTTTTGTGTATTTTGAGAATATAAGCAACTCATGAATATTAAGAACTTTATATGGTCAACACAAAGTGGGGCTCCTTTATAAAAAGAGTTAACTGCAGTAAATGTTAGACATACTGTGCATCATCACTAGAATAGACAAGTGCAAATAATAAAAACTATGCTTTTAAACTTGTACAGATTGGTGATGAATATCTCCATGCAACCTCTTGATGAAATGAAGATATGGTAGCACTTCTAAAAGCAAGACATTATTTAGCATGCTAAGTAGGAGAGTCAGAAGAAATTAGATTTGGCCTAGGTAAAGTGAGAGTGATTAAATTAAGTGTGCCTAGAGAACAGAGCACTCCCAGAGATCAGTGGGGCAATAAACGCGTGTCTTTCTCCATAGTGGCACAGTTCTAAATGCTTTTGATGTGCGTACGCGCTCTGTACTTCGCCTTTGTCGCGGATGACAGGCTGTCTGTTTTAATGAAAGCACTCCTCTTTCAGAAGCCGATGGAACAAATATACATTTAGAATTTCTTTTCAAGTTTCAGTGCTTTGCAAGGTAACAGGCAGAGTTCATGGGGAAGAATAAAGGCAGAATATTAGCTGAGAGCAAAGAAAAGAAAAAAATGAGGAAAGAGAAAATCGTAATTCTGTTTTATCTGGGATATGTTAATCACAAACAACTCTACTGGAATTTGAATGTGTGCTTTATAGAATTTCCAATGGATTTATTGATGTGAAAGTGTGAGTAATCAATGTGATCCAACCATTCTTCCCAAAATCACATATCATAAGTCATTTTTTGATTACTTTTTGTAAGTGCATCATTCTTGGTTATATAAGCAAATTCACAAGGAATTGCACAACATTGCTAGACACAGGAGGAGCTGTGCATTAAAGGAGGACATATCTCGCCCACATATCAGGAATTGTTATATACACTTAAGAGTAAATGTTTATTTATTAAAGTAAAAATGAAAGCAAAAGAACATTTATCTGAATCAGGTAGATTTTCTGGATTATTTGAAAAAGTTTATTTGTAAATTTTTAACCACTAGTATGAAAAAAACATGCATGTTAGTCTATTTAAAAATCTCTATAAATTAAACTAACTCAACAGCTACAGCTAATTTCTAGTTAGAAACTACTGTATAAAGACCCTAATTTAAGTGTTGCATTGCTTCTACTGCTGTTAAGATATTATAGATGAATGATAATTTATTTATAGATATATTGCCACCTGTATATCTCACTGTTTTAAAATCGGTTGTTTCTTATGCTAAAAACATTTGAATACAAACAAAACCAAACAAGCCAAAAAAAACTTTCCAGCCCTAAGCCATATTACACACTTGTTGGGATCCATTCAGTTGCCACCTAGATGTCGTTTTGTAGGGCTCTGGCAGGACTTCTGCTGTTCTTCCTCACACTAAGGAGCAGATACCGGTTCTGTTGCTGTGTTGATACTATTCTTATGGCCCTGTTCCCTGCCTGTCTCCTGGTATCTCACCAATGCTCTTAAGACTGTGTTGGGAGACACAGCAAACCTTCTTGTGACGGCATATATGGATGTGCTATCCTGGAGGAGCTGGACTATCTGTGCAGCCTGAATCGGCTACATGTACCCCCTTATGCTACCAGTATTGACAAAGACACTAGCAAAACTTGAGAAGAATCAGTCAGAATGGAAAAGGAAAGAGCAATTGTCTATGGCCACCACCTGCAAAAAAATTCCCGTTTTGGGAGTTGTCTTGCTGTTGCGTCTCTAATTCAGTGTAACTGTTGTCACTTTCATTTGTACCAAAACAGATAAAGTTCACTCACAATTGCTTATGCTTCCTAAATGGACAGATTGATATCCCTGAAGCTTGGTGTTAGACTGTGATGATTAAGTGTTCCCTTTATTTTTTTGAGCAGTGTGTGCTCAAGCTTGAACTAAGCTTGGAAGCTCAACCCTATAGGGGCCCGTGGTCACCACCAGGTGGTGCCCCAATGCCTGGAGAGCCCTTGTCCTCAGCACTTCCGCCACACCCGGAAGTGCTGGGGGGGAAGACGACCAGGGACACCTGGAATGCTTCCGGGTATGCAGCCGGTACTTCTGCCACATTGGGGAGTGCTGGTGGAAGATTATCGGGAGGCACCTGGAGCACATCCGGGTGATTATAAAAGGGGCCGCCTCCTTCCGTTCAGTGGCTAGGGTTGAGAGGACGAGAGACGAAGTCTGGGAGGAGGGGAGTGGAGGCGGACCACAGAAAGAGAAGCATTGTGAGGCCTGGACTTTGGGGGCATTTTGGGGGTTGTGTGCACTTGTGTAAATATTAGTAATGTATAATAAACGTATGGTGGGTGATTATACGATGTCTGCCTGTCTGTGTCCGGGCTGCTTTCCACAATACAGTGGTACCTTGAGATATGAGTTTAATTCGTTCCGTGACTGAGCTCGTAAGTCAAAATGCTCGTATCTCAAATCAATTTTCTCCATTGAAATGAGATTAATTCATGCCAGCCCCCACAAAACCACCCCAATTTTTTGTTAAATGTTTTCAACATAAGAAAAATGTATTTATAATGAACAAATATTGTATACAAACAAAATAAAACCTAATACATAAAAGAGAATCTCAAGAAATAAACAGATGTTGGCGAAGCCGATTAGCGTATTATGTTTTTTTCTTTCACTTTTGCTTAACTTAATTTTCTTCTTCACTAGTTTTTTTTTTTCTTTTTTGCCACGCTTTACTCACTTTCATTCTCAAGGCGTTTCAATAGAAACCTATCCAAGGAGCTTTGTTTAGTCCTCCCTTTTAGAATGTTTCTGAAATGAGTTAAGCAAGTGTCATTAAATAGCGCCGCTGCACGATCAGTTGCAATTTTTTCAGGATGTTTCTTTTCAATAAAGTCACGCGTTAGGCAAGTGTCATTAAATAGCGCCACTGCACAATCAGTTGCAACTTTTTCAGGGTGTTACTTTTCAATAAAGTCACGCGTTAGGTAAGTGTCATTAAATAGCGCCGCTGCATGATCAGTTGCAACTTTTTCAGGGTTCCTTTTCAATAAAGTCCATAAAGTCCTTTATCTCACTTTATGAGGTAACCTCCTCTGCGATACCGATCTCCTGCAGAACCTCTGTATGTTGCTGCGTCTGTAGTTCTGTCAACTCCTTCGTCGTCAGTTCCTCGCAATGTGCAGCGACAAGCTTTTTGATGGCTCGTATTTCAAATTTTGGCTTGTAACTCAAGGCAAAAAATTGACCTAGTGACGGCTCGTATCTCAAAAAACTCGCACGTTGGGGCACTCGTATCTCAAGGTACCACTGTATGTATATATATATAGATATATATATATATACAGTAATCCCTCCTCCATCGCGGGGGTTGCGTTCCAGAGCCACCCGCGAAATAAGAAAATCCGCGAAGTAGAAACCATATGTTTATATGGTTATTTTTATATTGTCATGCTTGGGTCACAGATTTGCGCAGAAACACAGGAGGTTGTAGAGAGACAGGAACGTTATTCAAACACTGCAAACAAACATTTGTCTCTTTTTCAAAAGTTTAAACTGTGCTCCATGACAAGACAGAGATGACAGTTCTGTCTCACAATTAAAAGAATGCAAACATATCTTCCTCTTCAAAGGAGCAAACAAATCAATAGGGCTGTTTGGCTTTTTAAGTATGCGAAGCACCGCGGCACAAAGCTGTTGAAGGTGGCAGCTCACACCCCCTCCGTCAGGAGCAGACAGAGAGAGAGAGAGAGAGAGAGACAGATAAAAAAAATCAATACGTGCCCTTCGTGCTTTTAAGTATGCGAAGCACCGGGCAGCATGTCGCTTCACGAAGCAGCTGCACAGAAGGTAGCCAACGTGAAGATAATCTTTCAGCATTTTTAGACGAGCGTCCGTATCGTCTAGGTGTGCGAACAGCCCCCCTGCTCAATCCCCCTACGTCAGGATCAGAAAAAGTCAGCGAGAGAGAGAGAGAGAGAGAGAAAAGTAAGTTGGGTAGCTTCTCAGCCATCTGCCAATAGCGTCCCTTGTATGAAATCAACTGGGCAAACCAACTGAGGAAGCATGTACCAGAAATTAAAAGACCCATTGTCCGCAGAAACCCGCGAAGCAGCGAAAAATCCGCGATATATATTTAAATATGCTTACATATAAAATCCGCGATGGAGTGAAGCCGCGAAATGCGAAGCGCAATATAGGGAGGGATAACTGTGTATATATATATATATATATATATATATATGTGTGTGTATATATATATATATATATATATATAATATATATATATATATATATATATGCATGTATAGGTGTAGGTTACTCAAATGTAAATTTATGCACATACTATAAATATTGTTGATTATGGGATGTATTTGTCGATAGTTCTGTAGTCTTGCATTTTACTAATCATGGGGCCAAGGTGCATTGGTTTGACTCTACCTGTTTTTTCAATGCAAGAGTAACATGTTAAAGTGGTGATCATAGGATACCCAAACTTCTGAAATAATCATATACCTTCCCCAGTATGTTTTGGTGCTTACCCATCATGGTTCTGCAACATCTTACTGCCAAAGAACATATTTAAGATGTAGTAGAAGACATAAAAGCTCTGCAAGAGCTAAATAAAATGCTAACTTTGCTGGTTTGTTTGTTCTTTTCATTCTTTACAGGATTAAGATTTATCATTACATCCACTGGAGCCTTGTATATACTGGATGTACAGAATGAAGATGGATTGTATAACTACCGTTGTGTCACAAAACACAAATACACAGAAGAAACTAGACTAAGCAATGGTGCTCGTCTTTTTGTTTCAGGTAAAGTATTACTGTATTCATTTTTTTAACCCAGGAAGGAGTTAATATTAAGAATACTCACTTTTATAACAATGTATATTACATTACCTAAAGCATCATTGAATCTTACTAATGTAATGTAATATATTATAATTAGTTGAGTTATAGTAAATAAAAAAGTAAGGTACTGTGTTCCTTTATCATATTATTCAAATGAATGTTTATGTTCCTTTATTATATATTAATGTCATTTAAGCCAATATTTAATCTACCATTTTACCTTGTTAATATAATTACTAAATAATTCAATTAATTTACTGCATCATGAAAATATGGCTTTTTTATGCGAATTTCACCTGATCTACTAATGGGGTGTAGTAGTATATAAATTGTGTTTTGAGAAATTGGATGGATCTTTTATATACATTGTGTAAAGTGTAGTCAGACTTGCCATCCTCACACTAACACTGGTCTTTACCCACAGAGTGAAGTTTAATTGCACAGGTTCCTAAGGCACCCTTGTATCAAAACAAATATCTGCAAACCTCCAAAAAAGATGATAATGTCTGTAGCATAGAGATAAATATACAATCATCTGTCACCATTAAATCAAAACTGGGCAAGTTTTACCCAAATGTAGTTGCAAAGAATGATCAGTCTTCCTAGGAGTTGCTATCTTGCTAAAATTCTGTCCAATAGATATAGGTGTTAAGTCATCCATGAAGGTTATTTTCATTAACAAAAACTGAAAGCCGATTACTCAAATTAATTGTAATCTAATTAAAATAAACAGAAATTAAAATGTATTCTATTTTTTTAAAGAAATCAGCTGCTGGTAGCTTGCCGTTGACTTTTTAACCTTATTTATGAACTGGCCATTCACTTTATGGCCATTTAGTCTAACGGGCATAAAATACTACTACTACTACTAATAATAATAGTAAATTTTATTTATATAGAAGTTGGCAGCTATCTAGAAAGAATTTGGTTTGAACAGAACTGGGAATACTTCGAGTTTGACACTAACAGTAAAAAGAAAGTGTGTAAAAAGACAAAACATATATATCAACACATTTCAACTACTTTCACAAAGGTAAACTGTAGATAAAGAGACTGAGGACTGTGACTGTTTTGTTCACTTTTTATTGCTGCATGATTGTACATTTTCTGCACTATGAGTGCACAATATACATTTATTCTTCATTGAATGGTCTCTTTTAAGGCAGAATAAAAACCTAAACTGAAGCAGTTCAATCAAAACACAAACTTAAGTCACCAATGACAAAAACTAAAACAGAAATGGTCAAAGGTTGATAAAACATAAACAGGAAATTAATTGAAAATCAATCTAAAATAACTTTGGAAATCACAAAGAACAGTTCAACTATATCCAGATTTTCTGCAGACCTGTCTTATTCTGGGGAATGTTAGCGTTCCTGACTCCGACTTGAGAAACTACTGCTCAGTGACAAGAACATATGCACTTGTTTGTGTTTTGCTATACTGCACTGTCATGATTCTCAGGAATTCTGGAATGACATTAAAGCATTTAGCCTGACATTTGTCTCTTTATTTGTTGAAAAAAGATAATGTCTGTAGTCATCAATGCTTATTTTAGTGTCATGTTTTTGGATGGTTTGAATTCATAAAGACTTGAATGATATTCATGTCACCAAAGAGACAATGTGTTTTTTTCTCCATTAGAGGAATCTTCAGGAGAATGTGGTGGTATTTGTCTCAAACCTTGAAATGTTTCTAGGTCATGAAGCTAGATCAGTGGGGTAAAACATTATAAGTAAGTCTATGTCAGAATGAGTTTGTACCTAACAGAAAAGAAGCAAGCTTTGTCCTTGCTTTGCCAGGGCTTCTTACCTGCTTTTAATTTCTTTTTCCTCTCTTTGTTTATTCTGTTGTCTTTTTTTAAATTATTTTGCAATTTTTGTTTCATAAATATGCATTTTCTTTTCTACAAATTTTGTTCATCACCACTTACTTTTATTGTAGGTTCACATTTGCATTTCTTGTTTATATTTTTGGTAATATTTATTTGTATTTTAATATTTTTAATTTGGGGTTGTTTATTTGGTTTATCTTCCTTGTTTGAAGGACAAATAATTACTTTTGTTTTGATTTTTGATTCTTTAAACTAATGTGGAACCTATTTTCATTTAAAAATTCTTTATTAAGTATACTTAAATTTTAAAAAATAACATTATAGCATTTTTGTGCCATGGTTCCTCTTTCCTTTAAAGTATAGTTTTGGGCTTAACCCTGTTTGAAGGATTGGGGTCCTTTTTTTGTAGTTGTAAGCCCCAAATCACAACAGACAGGGAGATGAAAGGGCTGAGGCAGAAGAATAGTCAAAACTCCATAATTTACAATAATACAAAGAAAAAAAAAGTAAAATCCAAAAAAGAATACTTAGAAAATTAAAGTATTGGGTAGGATTTTATAACTGCGCGTCACAATATTTTATACCACGGATGACTGACAGTGTCATGTAATGTATGTCACTTGATTTTTGGTTGCCACAGAAGTAATAACAATATAACTGTGCCAATGTAAAAAAATGCAAAAAGGGTAGTCTTTCCACTGCTAATTGAAAATAATATTCAAATTAGTAAAAGGAGCAAAAAGTAAACCAAATAAATTGCAACAAATGACCAAAGAAAAAAACATGTAGAATATGCAGTAAAGGAGAATGCCAGGTAGAGGACAATCATTTTTTGATGGCAATGTAGCAGGTGCAATTAGGAACCAACTTTAAGGCTTTAATCTTAGAGTTGTGTGTTGTCTTATTTTTCTAAGGTAAGATGAGTTTGCCAAGATTCTTTTTTGTTCCTCCCAATAGTTTTAACAGTTGTTTTTGAATACACATTTAAATGTTACTTTTTTTTACTTTGAAGACCTTATTATTTTTGCCAGACTTTAACAATTGAGAATAATTGTAAAGCAAAGAAATGTAAAAAATTGAAAATGGTGACATGCTAGGTAATTTTACAGTACACTTCAGAAGTTTTGCTTTTTTCCCAGACTTTTAATCCTTTTGGAGGGGCTCAGGGTAGAACTAAGGCCTAATTGGTGCCTATGCTAGGTGCATAATTTATGTTGACTTGAAGAAGAGAAATTACATGAAATAATCAGGCCATCTAGTTTATATAATACTCATCTGAATTTGTATGCTATAAATGACATCATTGTTTTTAGTCTTGATCTTCCAACATGATCAAGCAAAATTGCAGTAGTTCATAGGAAGCCAACCGAAATTAAGAACAAAGTTAGACTAGATTAAACACAAACCAAACCTTATTTTTTTTTACTTTTTTAAATAAATATTTATATGAAATATTTTACTTTATTCACAAAAATTAAAACATTGCAAAGGCATGCTACTCAAACCAAATATATAATAATAATAATATAACAGATACAACCGTTTACTTCAAAACTTTATAAATAAACAGTAGAAAACCAAAAGGAAGATAAACAGAGCAAAAAAAGATTTGAACCCAATGAAAAAAAATATTAATTTTTATATATGATAAAGCAATTAATAACATAAGAGATTCAATCACAGGCCCAACATGCTTTGTTTTCCAAGTCTGTATTTTAAAAAGGCAATTAAAATCTCTCGTCATTAAAATTATATGAATACTCATGTTAGGAACCAGTGCAAATACATTTTGCATAAATTCTCCAATGTCAATATTAGGTGCATATATGCTTATCAGAATTTCTTAAAGGTTGAATAAATTCCTAACAACCATGATGTAGCACCTTTCAGGGACATATCCTACATCTGTTGCCTCAAGTGGTATTGTTTTATGTATTAAAATTCCCATACCTCGGGTTTTCTTTATTATAGCTGGAATGAAAGATTTAGCTGATCCAGTCTCTTTTTAGTTGAACACGTAATTATTTTGTAACGAAATAAGAGATTTAAGAAATTAAGGAAGTAAACTTCCATCCATCCATTTTCCAACCCGCTGAATCCGAACACAGGGTCACGGGGGTCTGCCGGAGCCAATCCCAGCCAACACAGGGCACAAGGCAGGAAACAATCCTGGGCAGGGTGCCAACCCACCACAGGGAAGTAAACTTACAAAACAATAAATATCTTCCATCCCTTATGATCCTACCATTACTAGTGGTGGAATCCCATTTTGTTAACTTGCTTGGTTTCTGCATTCTTTGTCCCTTCACGTTTCCAATGTCTCTTGCTTCTCTGTCATCTTTCCAAAATGGAACACTTTTCTCAATTCAGTTCTGATTTTAATTTCATCTTGTATTGAGTTAACTTTAATCAAGTTGTGTATTAATTGTCTAGACATGGTTTTTCTGTAAAAATGTCCAGGCGACCATGTGACAACATCCAGGGTTTCCTAAACATCTCTAAATAGCACAAGTATTCACTGCCATCTTATTAATCTTTGTGGACCTTTGGAATGCAATGTGATCTCTTCAAAACCTCCCCCAAGCATGATAACATAAGGTTTGGGCCCTACTACCAGTTAGGTCCCGAAAGTGGCATTTTTCTGGGATAATGCATGCAAATTCAATATATTATGTTCTACTGTCAAACAATCAGACAGGATTAATATGCACCTGCTTCTCCTGGACTAACATCTTTCTCTTCAAAGAGGCTCTCTGCTCTTGACTGTTCAAAGATTTGCCATCAGGACTCTAGTGTTAAAACTGGAGTTTGGCACCCCAAAACACTGTAGTATAATAATAGATACAATACAAATTTTTCTTTCCTTCTTTAATCAAGCTTATTTTAGGCAAACAACATTCATAAGTAAATGGAAATACATTATTTACTTTGTGCATTTTATATGTATTATAAATTTATATATATTATAATTGCAAAAGAAAAGAATGCCCCATGCTAGATTTTAACTACTGGTGTCTTAAACATTAGGTAGTAGTGGTAACAATGGCACACACACCACACCTTGACATGTTGTGATACTATATGTCACAAGATAGTATCATTTCTGAATTTTACAATTGTACCACTACTGTACTACAGGCTGTTGCTGATAATTTAGTTGAGAATTTTCAAAACAAATAAGTATCAATAATTTTAAAAAAGAAAAAAAAAACTTTCACACTAGTCACCTGTGGCACATTTATTGGAAGATCTTAATGAGAACTATTTTGTTTCAACTTTTTTGGATTATTGAGTACAAAGACTGGATCTTGAAAGGTTTGTGCCTTACTTATATATTAAATATATTTTAATAATACTGGTACTTCTTACTGGGTCTCTTCTTGGTAACTGGTGTTGTACTTTGTCAAAATATATTTGAAATAATGACTTTTTAACTTTTATATTGAATTTCTTAAATATCTTAGGATTTTAAGTTATGCCAAATCATCTTTCCTCTTATTAGATACAATGCAAGATTGTTTGTTCTGATTGATATTTTCTGCTCTTTTTTTTTTTTTTTAAAAAAAGACCCCGTAAATTCAAAGCCAACTATTCTTGATGGATTTGACCATCGTGAAACCATGGCCTCACAAAAGGTGGAACTGCCATGCAAAGCCTCAGGACACCCATCCCCCAAGTATCGTTGGCTAAAGGACAAAATTCCTCTGGAACCAGACAGTAGGTTTCAACAAACAAACACAGGACTGCTGATTGAAAACACACGGCCAACAGACACTGGAAGTTATATTTGTGAAGTGTGGAATAACTATGGGAGCACTGAGCTTGTTGGTCATCTCAATATAAAACGTAAGTAAAACTGAATTGCCTCCTTGGCTGGTTGTAATAGAAAAATGTGTTGTCTATGCACATAAAATATTAAAAAACTTAAAACTACTGTTGCTTTTTTTGAAACAAAAATGTGACATTTTATATGCATATGAAATATATAAATACAGTGTATACGTTAATATAAAGTAATATAAAATATAAATAATAAAATGAAAAATACTGTTTATTTTCTGTAACTGCTGAATGCTTGAAGTTTTCATATGTGTTGGGAAGCACAAAGGAAGGAAGTTACATGAGTTTAACTTTTCAACCATTTTATAGCAATTTAGCTAATTTGAAATTTGAGAATGACTTGATATAAAAACACTGATTACAATGTATTTTTAATTACAGCATGCATCAGCGTAGAAGTTCTTTTCACATCCTTTCATGAGCTGTGATGCAAATGTATATTTTTATGTCTATCAATGGAATAAAGAAAGGTAGCACTTCCAATATTAAACAAGATTAGCTGTCTTATTAAGAAATTTCCATGGGGTGATTGCTATAATCTGAGTTAGCACAAGAACTGCCATACATTTTTTCAGCACTGTAACCACCATGACTACACCAAGTAGCAACCTTATCCTTTTTTTCTCACTAATGGCCCATCAGCTTGGCATCCTGATAAAGTATCCCTACTGTCCTACCTCCAAAAGCCACACATAGTCTAATAAAGGTTGAGGGATCATAAAAATGATTTCTTGGCACACAGCATAAATCGTTACCACATATTTTCACTTTAAATGTTATCATGCATTTTTAATCCAAACAAACATATCCAGTGTTTTGTAGCTGCGGGACAGAAAACAGCTTCAGTATTTATTATTGAAAAGCAAAACAATGTCTTTCAATTGGCTGGGCACATATAACTATACATGAAGTAGAAATTATTTTTTTATTTTGACACTTATAATTTGTTTTATATTGTGTGTATTCTCCAATTTTGTACTACTTTGTTCTACCAGGGAAATAAATGGCATGAAATGATGCTGTGACTCATGCGACTTCCCAAAGTTTCTTTCCATGTGCATAAAACCACTTAAGTATTTCATTCTAAAAAACAAAATGATGCTTTTCAGTCGGCTGAAAGCATAAAGTATTACATTAAATCAAAATGATGTTTTTTCTATATTACAGCATTACTTGCATATTTCACGGATTATATAGGTAAATGGTAGACAGCATGATGGACTGTGTATAATACTGTCAGCATCAGCTCTCCACTATCATTTTTGCAGTCATACCAGCTTATGCACCAAAAATGGGTGCACAATATTCACTTTTGTTTTGCTGTGTGTGATTTTCTCATTGCCTCTGCACTTTATCAATGCCTGTCTTATTACCTTTTGTGGTCTTTCACAGCGGGCTAGCAGCTACCATCTCATTTTGTTTACAGTTCAAATACAGAGAAGGTTGGTATTTTGGACAAGCAGCTTATTTGCCATGCAGAGTAATGTGAAAAAATATTGTCGGCAGAAACTTTTTTCACATTGCATGTGAAACTCTTTCTGAGTCGCATCACCAGTCACTCTGTTTTCCTAGCAATCAAGTTCGGTATTTCGTCAAACAGAGAATATATATATTTATATCTACTCTCTCTCGCTATATATATATAAAGATCCTAAGCCTAAAAGTGCAACGGTGACGTTTTTATGGCACGTTTTTTGTCACGCTTTAAATTGGGCTTATTTTAAAATCTACGTATATATGTTTGTATCATTCTTTTCAGAATTTATCGAACTTTAATGTGCTGTTGTTAGATTATGCCAAAAGATTTAACCACGCCCAGGGCCGGAAATAAAACACAAAGAGTAGGACAGCTGCTGTATAGGCTTTTAAATGTTCGAAGTGCCACGCAAGATGCAGATCACGTGACACAGCAGCAGCAGCAATCCAGCAAAGAGAAGGTAAAAAAAAGAAAACTGTCTGTATCCCATTGTATCACTGTTTAAGAGGGAGTTTCGGAAGAGCAACCGCATCTCCTTGGGGTGCATTCAGCCCCCCTCTTCACAATGCGAGCGGCAGAGATACAAAATGCCTGGCGAGCAAAGCGAGCAGAGGGAACCCCGTAGTATATGTGTGTGTGTGTGTGTATGTATATAAATCCATCCATTATCCAACCCGCTATATCCTAACTACAGGGTCACGGGGTCTGCTGGAGCCAATCCCAGCCAATACAGGGTGCAAGGCAGGAAACAA
Organism: Erpetoichthys calabaricus; assembly: GCF_900747795.2. NCBI lineage: Eukaryota > Metazoa > Chordata > Cladistia > Polypteriformes > Polypteridae > Erpetoichthys > Erpetoichthys calabaricus. Next base: position 201,638,320 of record NC_041397.2, read on the forward strand.
ACCCCAGGCAGGGCACCAACCCACCACATGGCACACACCCACACACCAAGCACACACTAGGGACAATTTAGAATCGCCAATGCACCTAACCTGCATGTCTTTGGACTGTGGGAGGAAACCCATGCAGACACGGGGAGAACATACAAACTCCACTGCGCTACTGTGCTGCCATATATATATTTCCCACATTGGAAGTCAACCAAACTCAAGCCTGGAATCAAAATTTGGATACCTGTTGAAATAAGTAACATATATATATATATATATATATATACATATATATATTTAGTGTATATATAGTTCTGTGCAAATGTTTCAGGCAGGTGTGAAAAAATGCTGTAAACAAAGAATGCTTTCAGAAATATAAATGATTGTTTATTGTTATCAATTTACAAAATGCAAAGTGAGCGAACAAAAGAAAAATCTAAATCAAATCAATATTTGGTGTTACTACCTTTTGCCTTCAAACCAGCATCAATTCTTATAGGTACACTTGCACAAAGTCAGGGATTTTGTAGGATTATAGTCCAGTGTATGATCAACCAATTATAACAAACAGGTGCTAATGATCGTCAATGTCACACGTAGGTTGAAACACAGTCATTAACTGAGACAGAAACAGCTGTGTAGGAGGCTTAAAACTGGGTGAGGAACAGCCAGACTCTGCTACCAAGGTGAGGTTGTGGAAGACAGTTTCATGTCATGGCAAGATTGATCACAGCAACAAGACACAAAGTAGTTATACTGAATCAGCAAGGTCTCTCCCAGACAAAGATTTCAAAGCAGACTGGGGTTTCAAGATGTGCTGTTCAAGCTCTTTTGAAGAAGCACAAAGAAATGGGCAACGTTGAGGATCGTAGACGCAGTGGTCAGCCAAGGAAACTTAGTGCAGCAGATGAAAGACACATCAAGCTTATTACCCTTCGAAATCAGAAGATGTCCAGCAGTGCCATCAGCTCAGGACTTGCAGAAACCAGTGGGACCCAGGTACACCCATCTACTGTCCGGAGAAGTCTGGCCAGAAGTGGTCTTCATGGAAGAGTTGCAGCCAAAAAGCCATACCTCCTACGTGGAAACAAGGCTAAGCGACTCAAGTATGCAAGAAAACATAGGAACTGGGGTGCAGAAAAATGGCAGAAGGTGCTCTGGACTGATGAGTCAAAATTTGAATTATTTGGCTGTAGCAGAAGGCAGTTTGTTCGTCGAAGGGCTGGAGAGCAGTACAATAATGAGTATCTGCAGGCAACAGTGAAGCATGATGGAGGTTCCTTGAACGTTTGGGGCTGCATTTCTGCAAATGAAGTTGCAGATTTGGTCAGGATTAATGGTGTTCTCAATGCTGAGAAATACAGGCAGATACTTATCCATTATGCAATACCATCAGGGAGGCATATGATTGGCCCCAAATTTATTCTGCAGCAGGACAACGGCCCCAAACATACAGCCAAAGTCATTAAGAACTTTCTTCAGCGTAAAGAAGAACAAGAGGTCCTGGAAGTGATGGTATGGCCCCACAGAGCCCTGATCTCCACATCGAGTGTGTCTGGGATTACATGAAGAGACAGAAGGATCTGAGGAAGCCTACATCCACAGAAGATCTGTGGTTAGTTCTCCAAGATGTTTGGAACAACCTACCAGCCGAGTTCCTTCAATAACTGTGTGCAAGTGTACCTAGAAGAATTGATGCTGTTTTGAAGGCAAAGGGTGGTCACACCAAATACTGATTTGATTCAGATTTCTCTTTTGTTCATTCACTGCATTTTGTTGATTGATGAAAACAAATACTAGGAAACCGATAATAGGAATTTTGAAATTTTGCAAGCAATGCTAACTCTTATCTCACACACATGCCTTATCTGTCTTAAAAACAACAAACAAAAAACTTCTGTGAAAATACTGAATATACTCCGGTTTTATCTCGCATCCATATTTTCTTCTGTATACACTCATAAAAACCCTTTGCCTATGAAATCTAAACTAAGAAGATTTAAAAGACTTGTGACAGCAGGTAATAATTGTATTTTCCACTGTGATATAATGAACCATGAGCACCAGCTGCAGAATAAAATTTCTAGTAACTTTAAAAGCAATAACAAAATTAACATATAATAATATATATATTAATATATAATTTTCATGCAGAATAAAGAGAGTGAAATTTGAGACATAATAGAAATCAATATCAAACAATGTGATAAACATCTGTGAGGAAAAGAAAAATTTCACGTTACCTGTGTCACATAAACCAGTGTTTCCCAACCTCTTTGAGCCATTGCACATATTTCACATTAGAAAAATCACAAGGCACACCACCAAACAAAAATGTCACAAAAAGTATATTTATTGAAATATAATTAAAATTTAGTCTCAATTTACTCAATTTACTTACTCAGTGTGAAACCTGGGCCTGTTTAGTTGAACACAAAGCTGATATTCTTGCAGGAATTGAAGAAAGACACACACGAAGATCTTCCTCAACAGCTCTGAGTCTCTCTTTTTTTCGTCTTTATAACAGTCATGCTTGAGAAGCCCACCTCGCATAGATAGGTTGTGGAGAAAGGGAGCAGAACTGAAATAGCTTTGTTTGCCAGAATGGGGAACTCCTTTGCAGCAGTCAGCCAAAAACTGTCCAAAGGTAGATCAGCAAAGTTCAGTTTTAGACCACGATTTTGTCTCAGTTCAGTTATTTCTTCCTGCTCCTGCAAAGTCATGTCCTTTTCAACTGCAGTTGAGCTGTATGGGTTCCTAACCCAGTCAAGGCAATCAGTGGAAAGTGAAGGGAAATAACATGACAACTTCTGTTCAAGACTTTGCAGATGTTTACCTGTTGTCTCACACAGTGCAGCACTGTTGACACCCTGCCATTTCTGGGTGTGTGGGAACATGTTAAGGTTGGCACTTTGGACATGTTGTTTCCAGAGCTGCACCTTTGAAAAAATTCCCTTTATTTTATCTGTGCTTGCGAGCAGGTTTTCATTTCGGCCTTGCATTCATGTGTTCAGGTCATTCAGATGTTGAAATACAGTAATCCCGCGCTATGTCGCGCTTCGACTTTCGCGGCTTCACTCTATCGCGGATTTTATATGTAAGTATATTTAAATATATATCGCAGATTTTTTGCTGGTTCGCAGATTTCTGCGGACAATGGGTCTTTTAATTTCTGCTACATGCTTCCTCAGTTGGTTTGCCCAGTTGATTTCATACAAGGGACGCTATTGGCAGATGGCTGAGAAGCTACCCAACCAGAGCGCGTATTACGTATTAAATAAAACTCCTCAAATATATTGTGAGCACGGGGGCTCTTCGCACCCCTAGAAGATACGGCCGCTCCTCAAAAAAACGCTGAAAGATTACCTTCACATTGCTCTCTTCTTTGCTGGGCTTACATATGGCTGCTTTATCAAGCGATATGCTTCCTGCACGGTGCTTCGCATACTTAAAAGATCAAACAGCACGTATTGATTTTTACTTTTCTCTCTCTCTCTCTTGCTCTGACATTCTTTGCTCCTGATGGAGGGGGTGTGAGCAGGGGGGCTGTTCGCAAACCTAGACGATACGGACGCTCGTCTAAAAATGCTGAAAGATTACCTTCACGTTGCTCCCTTCTGTGCAGCTGCTTCGTGAAGCGACATGCTTCCCGCACGGTGCTTCGCATACTTAAAAGCTCGAAGGGCACGTATTGATTTTCTCTCTGACATTCTCTGCTCCTGACGGAGGGGGTGTGAGCTGCTGCCTTCCTTGCAACTGCTTTGTGCGGCGGTGCTTCTCATACTTAAAAGCCAAACAGCCCTATTGATTTGTTTGCTTTTCTCTCTCTCTCTGACATTCTCTGCTCCTGACGCGCACTCCTTTGAAGAGGAAGATATGTTTGCATTCTTTTAATTGTGAGGCGGAACTGTCATCTCTGTCTTGTCATGGAGCACAGTTTAAACTTTTGAAAAAGAGACAAATGTTTGTTTGCAGTGTTTGAATAAAGTTCCTGTCTCTCTACAACCTCCTGTGTTTCTGTGCAAATCTGTGACCCAAGCATGACAATATAAAAATAACCATATAAACATATGGTTTCTACTTCGCGGATTTTCACCTTTCGCAGGGGGTTCTGGAACACAACCCCCGCGATCGAGGAGGGATTACTGTATATCTGCCAGATATGCCAGTCTTGCACACCACTCGTCACTTGAGAACAACTTAGCGTCATCATATTTCTGATTTGTCAAAAACACTTTAAGTTCCTCCCGCAGCTCATACACACGGGCTAAAACTTTGCCATGGGACAGCCACCGGACCTCCGTGTGGAGCAGTAACACTTTGTTGCGCTCCCATTTCCTCACACAGTGATGCGAAAATGCGACTTTTTAAAGGTCTCGTCTTCACAAAGTTTAACGTGCACAACATCTTCCAGTACAGCAGCTAGGTCTGCCGGCAATGTCTTGGCAACGAGTGTTTCCCGGTGCAGAAAACAATGCGTCGCAATGACATCTGGATGTTGCTCTTTTACTCTGTTTACAAATCCTTTGGTGTGCCTGAGCATGGCAGCTGCTCCATCGGTGCAAACGCTTATGCAGTTTTGCCACTTCAGTCCTCCTTGTTCAAGGTACTCTGACACAACTCGAAAAATTTCCTCTCCTGTTGTTCTTTCTTGCAATTCCTTGCAAAGCAGAAAGTTTTCTCTGATGATGTCTCCAAGTACAAAGCACCCATTTGCAATAAGTTGTGCATGTCCACTGATATCCATAGATTCATCGATTTGCAATGCAAATTTGCCACTAATGCGCAACTTTTCCAAAACTATCTTTCCAATGTCAGCAGACATGTCTTCAATACGTCTGGAAATTGTATTATTTGAGAGAGGGACTTGGGCTATTTCTTTAACAGCGCCAGGGCCGATCATCTCTTTTAAGATAATTTTGCAGGCAGGAAGTATTAATGTTTCTGCTATGGTGTGTGGCTGTTTTGATTTAGCGATGAGTTCAGCAACTTGGTAGCTAGCTTTCTCACTCGTCTTGGTGGTTTTCTTCACTAACACTGCCTGTTTCTCAGTCTGTTCACACAATTGAACAAAATAGTCCGTGTTCTTGTTTTGAAGTGATGGGTGTTTTGTCTGGAGATGGCATTTAAGTTTACTTGGAACCATGGCACTGTTCGACAATTTTTCCCCGCACACCAGGCATAGCGGAGTTGGCTCGGTTGGTTCCCAGTATAAGTGAATCCAAAGGCAAGAAAACTTTCATTGTATTGACTTGAACTCACCTTTTTTGCTTTCTTCTGACCACTACTCATGTTAGGGCCTTCATCTGGGTCAGAATTTTCTCCAGGACCCAGGTCAGATTGACTACTTTTTCTTCAAATATTTATCCATCGCTATTACCTGCGGCGTTGTCTCACTCGCAGCATGACTATGTACTTTCGTATTTCTTCTTCGTCGTCTTCTGTTTTACTGGCAGTTGGCAACCCACTTAATTGGAGCAAGAAGTTGTACTGCCCTCTAGTGACAGCAGAACAAACAGGCAGCCTTAGAGTACCAATCAGGTGAAATTGGATAATCTTCCACGGCACACCTGATAATTTCTCATGGCACACTTATGTGCCGCGGCACAGTGTTTGGGAAACGCTGACATAAACCACATGTCTGTTATCCAGTCACTTGCTCAAAATGTGCGAAAACAGATGCCTTTGCTAAAGTATTCTTAAATAGTTACTTCTGGGAATAATCAGCATGGACATAAACAGGAGACCTAAAGATTCAGGGGAGTAACATTTTAATGTCAAGATACATGCCTCTTCCACCATTCATTGGTCAAGAGTCCTGTCTTCAATTAAAAAAGTCCTTTCCATGAGTATTTAGATTTCCTGTTTATGTCCAAAGTCTAATATAAAGTGATTTATCGTGAATGAGTGTGGCTGCTTGCATGAATGTGTCATACAATCATTTTGGAACCTCATTCAGAGCTGGCTTCTGCTTCATGATGCATACTACTAGGTTTGGTTCTGACTCTTGCCACCCTTAATTGAATTAAATAGGCCCAAAAATAGATGGATGGATAGCTGAAGAAAAGCATCTCCTCGTGTACATGCCATATATTACAAGGCTTTCTAACTTAAGGATGTGATAATAAGAGACCAGTACCTCATCTAAATCATTGCCTACCCAAAGTGCACCTTTCCGGAATAAGGCAGTATAGTTAATTCAGTAGCTTCAGGTTGTGACCCCTTCAAACAGTGCGAGGTACATTCTACAATATCTAATAAGATGAATGTTCTTGATTAGGCATGAGTGAAAACAGCATAGACATCACTATAAGTTAGCTGGGACAGCAGGTTAAGTATTTCACATACGCACACATCATATATTACAAGCTTTTTAATGAATTGTCCTCGGATATGTATGCTCATTTGAGAACTATGTCTGCACCATCAAGGCTACCAAAGCCTTTCCCATTGCATCACACTTTCTGCCAATAATATTAGCCCTTGGTAAAAAATACAGAAAAGTACTTAATATATCTCGTTGGAGAAGTAACAGGATATTTGCTTTGGAGGAAGCACTGCTGCCTTGTAACCACTGGAATGAGAACTTCTCAGATTGATTTAGCTTGTTTAAGTTTCCTGCATATAAGGATTTTTTGGTAAACATTTGTTCAATATTCTCTATGAAGGACTAGCAGTTGTTGTTTTTTTTTTTGTACTTTCCTCTGTCAGGGTAAAATCAATACTTGATGCAATGATGAATTCATAAAAGTATTGAATGAGCTAGCTGAGAGAATTGAAAATTAATCTGCCTGAGGCAAAATGCACACTATCAGATATAAATACATGCATGCCTGTTTTGTAGTTTTCTGTGGCAGATGTTCAGCTCATACTGTATGTCTAGTTAATCTTTCACAATGATAACATATACATATGTTTGAATTACTCTGTTTGGTATTCAGAGCTTCTGAGAGCAGTGGTCAGCCCTCGAAAAGTGAAAGGAAGTGTGGGCAGCCAGGTGTCCTTGTCATGCAGCGTAACAGGATCTGATGACTATGAACTATCTTGGTACCGAAATGGCGAGATCATCAACCCTGGAAGCAATATACGCATCCTTGGAAGGAATCGTGAGAACCTGATGGTGGAAGGAATGGCTAAGAGTGATGGGGGCGCATTCCAGTGCTTTGCCAGAAAAGGCAAAATGTCAGCTCAAGATTTTGTACAGGTCATTTTAGAAGGTAAAGTTCTGTTTGTTTTTTATTTTTATTTTTATTCTTTAGACCTTTGAAAATGCATTTTAGAAAGGGAAAAGAAATCTCCTTTCTTGGTACTTGTTATTGCAAGTATAATATCCTGCCAGCAGGCAGTGGTGTGTGAAAATCCTATTTAAATTAAACTGAGGTAAATTTTGTGCATAGAAGAATTCATGTGTTCCCACCAGTTCACATTTCAGTTTGTTCAGATTAATTAATAAGGTTTTGACACATTTAGTGGGTGTGCTACAATGTATATTGGAATTTTTTTTATATAGGAATGTGTTCCATATATATGTATGTATGTATGTATGTATGTGTGTGTATATATATATATATATATATATATATATATATATATATATATATATATATATATATATATATATATATAATATATTTGCAGCTGGAGATCCACAAAGGGAGAAAAAAATGAATCACGTATCATAAAGTACTTTTTATTCCTGAGCTTTCAACCCCTGCCAGGGGTCTTCATCAGAGGATAATGCTTAGAACTTACAAGAATTAAAGGCAATATATAGCAAAACATTACATGGAGGGGGTGGTGGGGGCCTTAAATTTTACTTGTACATTGTCCCAGTTAAATGTATGTCCTGTTGATTTAGTATGCGTGTAGATCAATGAACGTGAGTCCTTTCTTCTGACGGCGTTGCGATGTTCCTGTATACGTGTTGCGATTCTTTTTGAAGTTTGTCCTATGTATACCGTTGAGCAAGAATTGCATGGAATTCTGTAAACTGCGTTTCGTGTTTCTGCTATCGATTTCTTGTTTTTAACATTAAACAGGACCGTGCGCAGATTGTTCGTGGGTTTGTGTGCTATTCTGACGCCTGACTTGGCCAGGATGCGCGCTGTACCTTTAGACACCTTGTGGTGATAAGGGAGTGAGTGCCAGGTGGGGTTCTGATTCAATTCAATTGTTTGCTGATTTTTTTGGCGTCTTCTGTGTAAGCTCCGATTAATGAATGTTTTTGAGTATCCATTTGAAGTGAAAAGATGGAAGAGATAGCGTCTCTCATTCATTTTTGTTTCCTTCGTATTACAATGGGTGTGGACTCTTCTGAATAGAGTTTTAGCACAGCTCTGTTTATGAGATACCGGGTGGTTGCTAGTGAAGTGTAATATCTTGTGTATTATATATATATATATATATATATATAAGACAATATCTTGTCTTGCACACTTTCTACATCATTATAGATTATCAATACTCCCTTTATAAAGATCCTGTGGCCATGGATCTTGTCTATTTTATATATATATATTTTATAAATTGTCTATTATATATATATACATATATATATATATATATATATATATATATATATATATATATATGTACAGTACTGTGCAAAAGTTTTAGGCAAGTGTGAAAAAATGCTGTAAACAAAGAATGCTTTCAGAAATATAAATAATTATTGTTTATTGTTATCAATTTACAAAATGCAAAGTGAGCGAACAAAAGAAAAATCTAAATCAAATCAATATTTGGTGTTACTACCTTTTGCCTTCAAACCAGCATCAATTCTTATAGGTACACTTGCACAAAATCAGGGATTTTGTAGGATTATAGTCCAGTGTATGACCAACCAATTATACCAAACAGGTATTAATGATCATCAGTGTCACACGTAGGTTGAAACACAGTCATTAACTGAGACAGAAACAGCTGTGTAGGAGGCTTAAAACTGGGTGAGGAACAGCCTCACTCTGCAAGGTGAGGTTGTGGAAGACAGTTTCATGTCATGGCAAGATTGAGCACAGCAACAAGACACAAGGTAGTTATACTGAATCAGCAAGGTCTCTCTCAGACAAAGATTTCAAAGCAGACTGGGGTTTCAAGATGTGCTGTTCACGTTCTTTTGAAGAAGCACAAAGAAACGGGCAACGTTGAGGATCGTAGACGCAGTGGTCGGCCAAGGAAACTTAGTGCAGCAGATGAAAGACACATCAAGCTTATTACCCATCAAAATCGGAAGATGTCCAGCAGTGCCATCAGCTCAGGACTGGCAGAAACCAGTGGGACCCAGGTACACCCATCTACTGTCCGGAGAAGTCTGGCCAGAAGTGGTCTTCATGGAAGAGTTGCAGCCAAAAAGCCATACCTCCGGCGTGGAAACACGGCCAAGTGACTCAAGTATACACGAAAACATAGGAACTGGGGTGCAGAAAAATGGCAGCAGGTGCTCTGGACTGATGAGTCAAAATTTGAAATATTTGGCTGTAGCCGAAGGCAGTTTGTTTGTACAATAATGAGTGTCTGCAGGCAACAGTGAAGCATGGTGGAGGTTCCTTGAACGTTTGGGGCTGCATTTCTGCAAATGGAGTTGGAGATTTGGTCAGGATTAATGGTGTTCTCAGTGCTGAGAAATACAGGCAGATAGTTATCCATCATGCAGTACCATCAGGGAGGCATATGATTGGCCCCAAATTTATTCTGCAGCAGGACAACGACCCCAAACATACAGCCAAAGTCATTAAGAACTATCTTCAGCGTAAAGAAGAACAAGAAGTCCTGGAAGTGATGGTATGGCCCTGATCTCAACATCATCGAGTGTGTCTGGGATTACATGAAGAGACAGAAGGATGTGAAGAAGCCTACATCCACAGAAGATCTGTGGTTAGTTCTCCAAGATGCTTGGAACAACCTACCAGCCGAGTTCCTTCAAAAACTGTGTGCAAGTGTACCTAGAAGAATTGATGCTGTTTTGAAGGCAAAGGGTGGTCACACCAAATATTGATTTGATTTAGATTTCTCTTTTGTTCATTCACTGCATTTTGTTGATTGATGAAAATAAATGATTAACAGTTCATTTTTGAAAGCATTTTTTGTTTACAGCATTTTTTCACACCTGCCTAAAACTTTTGCACAGTACTGTATATGTGTGTGTGTATATATATATATATATATATATAAATATATATATATATATATATATATATGTGTATAATGTATATATATATGTGTGTATATATATATATATATATATATGTGTATAATGTATATATATGTGTATATATATGTGTATATATATGTATATATGTGTGTATATATGTGTGTATATATGTGTATATATATGTGTATATATATGTATATATGTGTGTATATATATGTATATATATATATATATATATATATATATATATATATATATATATACATACATACATACATACATACACATACATATATATATATATATATATATATATATATATATATGTATGTGTATATATATATATATATACAGTATATATGTATATATCCCCTTTAACACTACTTTTTTGAGAAATGTATTGAATAAATAAAAATTATCCAATTCAATGTTCTGGCACAGGCATGAGCTTTAGAAACATTTCTGCTTGTTTTTAATTGCATTTCTGCTTAAACAATTACACTTTGTGCAAAGAAAACACATTAAAACAGCAATAATATGTACTGCTCTTGTGTGCTGATACCTAAGGGAAAGAAATATTTTATAAAAATACTTTATTATAAAAACAATTTAAATTCTTTAACTGAAGAAGACATGAGTTGTAGTACACATTTCTGTTTTAAATGAAGTTACAATCAAAATTAGTACATCTGGAGAGGCATGCTTCGACTTTGGAGAGCAGAAGAAGGTAATTGATTCTTGTGGAACCTGCTTGCTAATGATGGCTGCAGAGCAGTCACAGTGTGGCATCTATTATTAGAATATTAGGAGAATGCTGACATTGCCTACCTGCACCCTGTTTCTGTGGCAACCATATCCTGTGGCCATGGATCTTTATAAAGGGAGTATTGATAATCTATAATGATGTAGAAAGTGTGCAAGTTATCAGAGAGCGACAGCAGGCAAGATTTCAAAGCTACTCAGGTCTCACTGGGAAAATAATGTCGGCTTTCATCTTCGAAAAAGCCTGTCACCAAAGGAGAAAAAAAGGAGAGGGCAGCCATGCACTGTGAGTGTGCCTGGCGATTTTATTTGTTATGTGTCAGTTTTCATTCAGGATGAAAAGCCAGCAGCTCTTTGTTTCACAAGCGATGACAGCAGCCAAACACTGAATAGAAAGTTGAAAGAGGCTGTTGATTGTTTTGTTACTCCCAAAGTTGTTTCGTAAATCTGAACCAAATTCTTCAACAATGGGATGTTAAAAGCAGCAGGTGTTTTTGGAGGTCTCTTAAAAGGTCAGGGACTGTCATCCTTCTTTACAACTCAAACATTTGCTGTCCTTATTCTATATTCAAAGACATACAATTTAGTAGTGTGTCTAAGTATGAATAGTGAAAATGTTCAAATAAGCTTTTAAATAACAATTTATTTTAAGGGAATGTACAGAAGGGTGATATTACTCCTAATACAGAAGTTAACAAGACATATGAAAATGGAAATGTTTCTAAAACCTATTTAGTCTGTTTGGTTTGTGTGCGCCTACACACAAAAAAAATATACATATAGCAACATTCTTTGCAAAATGGATAAAAACATAAGGAATATGTAGAAACTCAAGAACAATGTAAAAACATTTTGTAATTGTTAATAAAGTACTTTTATATAGCAAGCAAAGACAAACATTTTTTCATTATCTGTTGTCAGTGTATAAATAGGACAAAACTTTCTCCCAAGTGTATTTAAAGAAGTCTAATAAAATAAGTTAATTTTACTTTACTGATTACATTGCTGTTAATGATTTCATGTTACCTTAAATGGTTAAATTTTTGGCAATACTGTTTAATTACAAGTAAGAACTGGATAATCTATCAATTTAAATGTTTTCTCTTTCTGTCTCTGTTTACCATTGCCCATTTTCAGATGGAACTCCAAAGATCACCTCTGCTTTCAGTGAAAAAGTGGTCAGTCCCAATGAACTGGTATCTCTTATGTGCAATGTGAAAGGAACGCCTCTTCCTACCATCACATGGACATTGGATGATGACCCCATTGTAAAAGATGGCAACCATCGAATCAGCCAGATCATCACCTCAGAAGGGAATGTGCTGAGCTACTTAAACATCTCCAACACCCAAGTTCGTGATGGCGGGGTTTACCGATGTGCTGCAAACAACTCAGCTGGTGTCGTCACGTACCAGGCTCGAATAAACGTAAGAGGTGCTTGTCAAATCAGCTCCTCCAAAACACACACATAACTCATTCTTATTGTAATGTTCATGCATGCTTGAAGAAATCTCAAAAGAACTAACCTTTACTGAACTCATTTCAGGATAGCATTGTATTGTATTTATCTCTGTTGTCTGTCTTGTTCATGCATGTCAATATATTTGTATGTGTTTGTTTGTGCCTCTGTATGTAAGCAGTATATGTACTCATAGATGTACAATTTGCATGTTTATCTGTATGGGTATAAGTGTGCTATAAGTGTGTATGCTGTAGGTGTGTGTATATGTATATATATTTATGTGCAAATATATATATATATATATATATATATATATATATATATATATATATATATATACTATACGAGAGGGGACCCTGGACATAACGAGAATTTTTTCTGGAGGCTGGAGAGGCATTAATTCCAGCATTTGCCACTAGGTGCATGTACAAGACTGCCCTCTGCTTCATTTGGCCAAGCGATGTCCTTGAAGAGCTCAAGCGATTTTGTGATGCAGTGCGGAGAAAACGACCGGAATTGTGGAGATCAGGGAAGTGGCTTCCTTATCACAAGGCTCCCACTCACACAACATTGAGTTTATGGCAGTTTCTCACAAAAACAGGATGACAACAGTTTCCCACTCCCCCTACTCTCCCGACCTTGCACCCTGCGACTTTTTCTGTAATTTCCAAGAATGAAGAAGGACCTTAAAGGAAAGCATTTTCAGGATGTAGTGAAGGTCAAGAAGCAAATGATGGAGGCATTGAAGATAATCACTTTACAAGAGTTTCAGAACAGTTTTGAACAATGGAAAAAGCGGTGGGACAAGTGTATTTAGCATCTCAGGGAGAGCATTTTGAGGATGATTCAGTTTTGGAAGTGTTCTGAGAAATACACGATTTGTCAAAAAAAAAAGTCTTTAAAAAAAGTATTTTCGGGTCTTCCCCTTGTGTGTGTGTGTGTGTGTGTATATATATATATATATATATATATATATATATATATATATATATATATATATATATATATCAGTGGTGGACCGTCAGGGCCTGCAAGGCCTTCTCTGCTGGCCTAAAAAAATATCTGAATCACAAACTGATGTTAATTATATTTTGTCCATGAATACTTATTAAATAATTACAAATAGTCTGTCCGCTTCCTTTCATAGCTTTTCCGATGGCTGTGCCTCTTCCAGACATGTATTTTCGTATTAAAGCATTTAACCAATCACATTTCAGCCATCATTTGTTGCCAGGCAGGGTCAAAGTCAAAGAAGTCTGCCCGAAGACCTTCACAATTCGTTCTGCAGGCCTTCTAACACAAAATAAATGTCGATTAAACTGTTGCTTCAACCAATCAGATTTTGAGTTGGTGTCACTAGGGCCCTCTAGCAGGCGTACAGCAACGTCACCGTATTCAGACCCGTTGATTGGATAGGATGGTGTAATAGAAAAATCTGAATGAGAGCATGGGGAAGCTATACACATTGGTATGTTTGGCGGTGACCATTCCCGTGTCCACTGCTTCTGTCGAGCGGACATTTTCAGCCCTAAAGCGAATTAAAACTTATGCCAGAAATAAGACAGGCCAGGTTCGACTTTCAGCATTAGCTTCGATGGTGATAGAAAGGGACTTCGTGATGGAACTGAAGCGCATGGATAATCTGTACGACAGAGTAATTGAACTGTTTTTGAGGAAAGAGAGGAGGATGGATTTTGTTTACAAATAATCCGAATTTTTGGTCAGTAAAATGTTGCGAATTTCCTAAATAATATTGCAAGTTTATGAGTTATTATTGATGTTTTTTATGTGTGTCGCGGCTGTAGCTGCAGTAGAAAGGAACTTGTTCACCCCTGGTTTGTCTATTCAATAAAGGCATTTATTGTGGCTACAGGAGTTATCTATCTGCGATGCAACAGCTGTTTATACTGTATTTCTGCATATTAAGATGGCTTTTATAACCATAAATTAGTTTTTGAGGGGTGGGTTGATTCAGACGGAGCACTACTGAAGGCCTAGGTGTGAAATGCACGGTCCACCACTGGCGTATATATATATATATATATATATATATATATATATATATATAATATATATATAATATATACTGTGTGTGTGTGTGTGTGTGTGTGTGTGTGTATATATATATATATATATATATATATATATATATATATATATATATATATATATATATACATATAATAAAAATACACAGCATGTATATACCTGCATATACATTCTGTACATATATGTACTGTATAAATTTGCATGTTTGATATATACAAACTCTTAATACAGTATAGTCTACTGTCCACATAATGGGTGTTGGTGTGTGTTTCTGTCTGTGTGTGTGTGTGTGTGTTTGATACATGCTTATTCATAAACCCATGTTCAATTGTCATTTTATTGCATTTATTCACATAGTTAGAAACATAAAGAAAAATTAGGAATCAATAGTAAAAAAATATCTTGTAACTGCACTGTTGCCCACCAACCATCATCAGTTCATCATAAGATCATCAGTTAAAAATAAATTATATTATTTTGTTTTTTATTTTTTTCTCACATTTTTGTGTTTAGTTTAGTTTTTTCATATAGTATTAATCAATGATACTACACACATATATATATATATATATATATATATATATAATATGTATATATATATATATATAATATGTATGTATATATATATATAATATGTATGTATATATACAGTATATATATATATATATAATATGTATATAATATATATATATATATATATATATATATATATATATATATATATGAGCAAATCTAAATCAGTTATTTTCATTTTGGATTATTGTAGTTTCATTTAACTTTGAGTGAAAATATTATTTCTACCTCATTTATATTTGTATCTTTGTCCCAGTACATTAATATATGTTTATAGTCCCATCTTGTCATTATCTGTGCAGTTTTTCTTTTTCTATACAATGTAGTGAAGTTAAATGTAATTAGAAAAAAATATCGAAATAGAAGATTTAGTATCTATTTCTAACATTGTTTGTGCCATATATCCAAATTTTAACTGAAGATGCTGTGATTTAAATGGGAAGAATATGTTGCCTTAGAATATGCTAGCCATGGTTTCTTTTTTAATATACTGTATAAAAGAGGTCATGAATGAAGTTCTGTAAATAATGGATTATTTTAAATCATTGCCTACATTTGTATGAGGTATGGTGGGACAGTGGCTCTGTTTGAGCCTCCTCACTGGAGGGGGCATAATTTAACCCTAATAAGGTCTTCGGATGCTGACTTAATACTGTGCCTTCCAGTTCTTTTTTTTTTTTTTTAATACCAAATACACTACTTCTTAGGTACCCTGGACATCAGATTTTTCACTTCAAACATATTTTATATTGATCGACTGTCTTAATCTGTAGTTTTAGAGTAGGTGATATTTAAGATGTTATTATAGGATGTAAGCAAGCAGTTGTCTAAATAGAAAGTACGTTCCACTAAGGTAGATTGATTGATAGATAGATAGATAGTTAGATAGATAATACTTTATTTGTCTCAAGGGGAAATTTAACTTTTACAGAAGTTGAAGTAATACAGAAATATGGTGCTTCCAAATTGACCTGAAGGTTTAAAATGTGGAACAGCTAAAATGTGACATTTGGAAATGATTTTGCTGTTTGTAAGTCAGGGTGCCACTTTGCTAAAAGCATTAATAATTCTGAGCTGAAAAGATTACATTTAGGATTTTCTATGTGTTGTGAAGAAATAAGATGTCTTAAATACAGTGGAAAATCTGCTAAAGGAAATGGTGGGGCAATACTGACCTGCAACACATGGTAAAGTAAACATTTTTCAGAAACTGTACAAAAGCTTTTTATTTTTTTTTTTAATTTTGGGAAATGTTGTAAAGGTCTCAAAAGTTTCATTCAAATGCAAATATGAGGTGATTTTACTTATTTCAAAGACAAAACCAGGTCATATATAGGCCTGAAGATATTGTAATGGTTAACACTGTGTGTGTTTGTGTTTGTGCAGTTTGCATTTTTTTTCATGTTGTCAATGAATTTTTTTTACTGGTGCTTTGGTACCAAAAATGTGCACTTTAGATTAATTCAAGATTGTAAATCAGTCCAATGTGTATGCAATAATGTGACTAGTATCCCATTCAGGGTTTATTCGTCCCTTGTGCTTTTTGCTTCAAGGATAAGCTGTGGCTTTTTGCAACCCTAGAAAGGAAAAAGCATTATTAGACAATTAATTGATTAAAATCACAAAACGATCAACAAAGCAAAAAGTTTGGATAAAAGTCCTCATTTGCCTTTTTTTTGTAATTTGTCTTTTACTTGTTTATTTTTAAATTTTATTATGCTCATTGATTAGATACAGTTCCTATACTGCATATACTTTATTATAATAATAAGTCTTCCATATGTATTCTATGTAATAAGAAGAAGGAAGCTGTGTCAAACTTGACTATAAAATATGTCTCTCAGTAAACTTTAAAATAATGAAAGTGAAAGGATATGTAGGAGTGATAAGGACAGCAAACTGTGCCTTGTTTTTTCTACCTGGTGATTCTGATGAAAATCCATGGCCAAAATATCAATTCAAACATTTTTTCAGTTGTTAAAGCTGATAAGCTATCGACGAAGGTGCATTATGATCATGCACAGTCTATTCATCTGCTTAAATCTCTGCTATCTTCCTACTTGTATGAGTTTGGAGACTCTTCTCTGGTCTTTCTCTAGTGCTGTTATATCTTTTTTTTAATATAATGACTAAAACTGCACACTGCATTTCAGATAAGTCCTCACAAGTGGCTTATATAGCTTAAGTATAGCCGCCCTTGATTTTCACTCTGTTTATTATGGTCTGTATGCTAACACCCAATTAGACACCTTAATCACTTCTGTACCATGAGTGGTTGTCAACGGTGAAAAATCCATTGCAATCCCTGAGTCCTTCTCATCCTTCTCATAAGGTGTATATACGAATACAACATTTTTCCTTTATGTGCAGTTCTTTACATTTATTTACATTAAATTTCATTAGTCGCAAGTTTGGCCAAATCTGAATTATGGCTGCCTAGGTCCATCAGCTGATAAGAGGTTATCTGCCATTCCACTAAGATTATTTTCACTTGTAAATATAACCAGCTTCATATATAAAATATTGATGTTGATGAACATAATAATATGTTAGAAAGACAAGCAGGCCCAGCACTGAGAGACACCACATCACCAAATTTGGAAAATGTTTCTTATGCTGTAATTTTTTGCTTCCAGTGTTTAAGCTGTGTTAGTGTGTAAGAGAGAGAATATGCAGCATTATTCATAATGGCACTCAGTTTAGTTTTCTCCAGTGGGTTCAGAGTGTATCCCACAACTGAGCCTGCTTTTTTAATTAGCTTGTTGATTTGGTAGGCCTCTCTCAAAGTGAGAGCCTTGTACACCATAGTGTGGAAAATCGCACTGGCCATCAGAGAGTTATAGAAGATATGAAGTATGTCACTACCCACATTAAAGGAACACAGTCTCCTAAGAAAAAAGACCCTCTCTGCCCTTTCTTTATAGTTCCAACATGGCATTGATGTTGACCCCCAAATACTTGTAGAAGTGGACCACCTCTACATCCACTCCAAGAACAATAAATGGATATAGCGGCTCTTTGATGTGGTAAAAGTCAATATCCAGTTCCTTGGTTTTGCTGGTTTTGTTCTCTTTCCACCAAAGTTCTTCACTTGACTCCTATAGTCTGTCTTATCCCCCTTATTAAAGAGATGTTTAAAGATTTACCCCCCCAAAGTTGTTCTATTACATTAAATTTATATATGCAATTAGTTGGTCATTCTTGACTCATTTACTGCATTGTTTTTTAATTGTGAATAAGGTTTTACTTTCTGATGGATTCTACCAATTAAAAGTGTTCATGAATTAGCGCTATATAAGGGCATTTTCTAATATTTGTATCAAAATCCGATATGGCCCAGAAATGGAGGTAATTGCCAGGATTCCCACAAAACAGTGATATTCCAATATTTGGGTTATAATAGTTTAATGCTGCAATTAATATTACATTTCAATTCTGCAGAATAGTATAATTTATTATTATACTTTTTATCTGAAGCTGAAGTCTTATCCCATCATAACCACTAATATATATATATATATATATATATATAATATGTAACCAATACTTCCACCTACAGTACACATATAAAAGCCTGTGTAATTCATGTGCAAACACCAGCATATGAGCAACAAACATTAATACACAATTAAAAACTAATACATTTGTTATGTAGAATTCAGTGTTGTAAATATATTTTGCTTCTTGCAAACTGCTCATAAAAAGTATGCTGAAGCTGGCTGAATTGAGCATTTTCAGATGAGTTTTCTTCCTCAATTTCTCTTTAATTACATGTACATGTAGTTTATGTACTCTAATATCAGAAAAAAAATCAGCCTTCAGACATTCCTATTGACTGGAGTTGTAGAAGAACCCCTAGTTAGTAGTGTAGTGGAGTACTGCTTTTAATATGATAGTATTTGTAAATTGCCTGTTTCACATTGAGGTCTTACATTCCTGTAATACTGTGAAAAGAAAATACACTCAATCACCTGACTTAAACATGACAGAGTATTTCTTGTAGGAATATCACCAGCAGTGTTAATGTACGCAGTATACGATCTATAAGAATGTAGAATCAATTCATTTTCTACTTGTTTCACTTCTGCTTGTTGCAGAGAATCCTATACCTATACATGATGTAAAACTCACAGGAGGAAAAAATAGTGTAAAAAAAAAAAAAGTTAAGAAAATGAATATCTTCTACGTAGAGTGAAGAATTTTAGTAGGCCAAAACACAGTGAAAGTACAAGTGAGACTTTGGTAAGTAAGTTTAGGGAGGGTGAAAAATCTTTTTTGTTTTTAAACTATGGTTGAAAGTTCCTAATAGTGGCAGATTGTAAAACATTGGCCATTCATTTTTGTTTTTTTTTCCTAATTGGCAAATCTTTCGTAAATATTCACTTATTCCAAATTTACCAACCTTTTCCTAATTATTTTTTTATTTTTCAAACACCTGGTCATCTCCATTTCATGGCACAAATCTCTTAAATATAACTATTTAAATTGTTCTTAAGAATGACATGAAAATTACTATCTTTTTGTGATTTAATGTGACAAGCCTAATTGTTTTAAAGAGTTGTCTGCTTTTGTCTTTGTTTAGGTCCTGCAAGTATACGTCCGATGAAGAATATTACTGCAATCGCTGGAAGGGACACCTTCATCCACTGCCGTGTAATTGGCTACCCCTATTACTCTATCAAGTGGTATAAGAATTCAAATCTTATACCGTTCAATCACCGTCAGCGTGCCTTTGAGAATAATGGCACTCTTATGCTTTCTGATGTACAGAAGGAAATTGATGAAGGAGAATACACATGCAGTGTCCTCCTTCAACCACAGCTCTTAATTAGCCAGAGCGTACATGTTACTGTTAAAGGTATGTTTCCAAAAAAGAATTCCCCTGCCTTGCATTGGAGTATAAAGGTTAATAGTTAGTTACTGTTGTTAAGCGTTCCAGAATTTTTGGTAAGCAAGCAAATAAATTACTGTATTTCCTAACTTATACCAAAGTGTTATACCAATGTATATCTATACCAGTGTTTTACTTTTAAATGATATTTGTATTTTTGCCATATCTGTAGATACCGAACTTTGTCATTTTCCTTTCAGTTCACTTTTTCTGTGAAGTTTGCTTACTTAATTGATCTGAATACCAACAATGAATGACAAGCATAGGGAACACTAGAGTAAGCAATACTGACTGCTAAAGGGCAGCTATTTTAGTGTTAGTACTTTCATTAGTAAATGATGACATAAGTAATCAGAAAATGAAAAAGAACAAAATACTAAAAAGCAAAAAATAATTTTTATGCATTTAAATTACCACTTCATTCAGTAAAAGTTTAGCATAACCAAGTTTGCAATTTGATATTGTGACCTGCAGGGAGTGCACCAGTCACCCAAACCTGACAAAGAAAGACACTAGGCACAAGTTTCAGCATCACACACGAATTTATTTAAAGTAGGAAACTCTTTTCTTTAGTTTCCCACCTGGAACATAGTACAACAAGTAAACAAAGTACACTTTTCTTTCTTTCTTTCTTTCTTTCTTTCTTTCTTTCTTTCTTTCTTTCTTTCTTTCTTTCTTTCTTTCTTTCTTTCTTTCTTTCTTTCTTTCTTTCTTTCTTTCTTTCTTTCTTTCTTTCTTTCCACTTCATTCAGTAAAAGTTTAGCATAACCAAGTTTGCAATTTGATATTGTGACCTGCAGGGAGTGCACCAGTCACCCAAACCTGACAAAGAAAGACACTAGGCACAAGTTTCAGCATCACACACGAATTTATTTAAAGTAGGAAACTCTTTTCTTTAGTTTCCCACCTGGAACATAGTACAACAAGTAAACAAAGTACACTTCTTTCTTTCTTTCTTTCTTTCTTTCTTTCTTTCTTTCTTTCTTTCTTTCTTTCTTTCTTTCTTTCTTTCTTTCTTTCTTTCTTTCTTTCTTTCTTTCTTTCTTTCTTTCTTTCTTTCTTTCTTTCTTTCTTTCTTTCTTTCTTTTTCAACTCCTAGAGTGAATGCAGGTGGGAGTGCTCCAGGCTTGTTAGGGAGGTTCAGAAGTACTCCCAAGTGTCACTAATGCCCGACATAGTAGGGCTCTGCAGCACCCACGGAACCCAATAGGACTGTAGCAAACTAAATAAAGGGAAATAGTTAATTAGCAGCAAAAACTGGTCACTAATTAAGAAAAGAGTTAGACTGAAAACTTGCAGCCACAGTAGCTCTCCAGGACTGGAGTTGGAAACCCCTGCAATAGACAAATCCTATCTGTGTAAGTGCCTATGTAGCTGTTTTGTCCTGTGTCCTGGTAAAGTTTTTGTTTTATGTTAGTTTTTAGCAGGGTAGGTTGGGATGAGAAAGTTATTAAAAGCGTAAGTGAATGTGAAAAAAAGCCTGTCCAACAACAGTTATTTTTGACAATGACCAAATGTAGTTTTAATAGTTTATTATTTATTAATAAAGCTGAAGTTTCGGTTACTATCAAAATGATTGCTTATTGTACACTATTACGGTGATTTAATAGAATATAACAAATGAAGTGGTAACTGTGTAACACCACTAAAAAAATGTTAACATGCTTTATAGTTGATGGTGGATAATGTAACATTCTATTTTGAAATTAACAGTTCTGATTCAGTTTTCATCTCTCCCTCTCTCTCTTTCAGTTCCTCCATTCATCCAGCCCTTTGAGATCCAGAGATTTTCAATTGGCCAGCGTGTATTTATACCATGTGTAGTTGTCTCAGGGGATCTGCCAATCACCATTACGTGGCAAAAGGATGGACGGCCAATCCCAGCCAGTTTAGGTGTTAGCATTGACAACCTTGACTTCACTAGCTCCTTACGAATATCCAATCTCTCCTTGATACACAATGGAAATTACACCTGCATTGCCAGGAATGATGCTGCAGCAGTTGAACATCAAAGTCAGTTAATTGTTAGAGGTAAGTAAGCAGTTAAGTAAAGCATAGGGGAAACAGACTTTCCATAACGGGGAAAAAAACTGACAGTGTTACATTTTCTACCATTGTGTTTTTTGTTGACCTTCTGGTCAATGGAGTATGTGCTTATGCAGATTCAAATATCTTCCAATATTAAAAGCAGTAATATGAAAAAGTGGTTGCCCCTTTATGATTTCCATCATTAGTGCAACTGTTTTGAACACTGAATGTTATTAGCAAAATCTAATATGAAATAAAGGACACGTAAGTGAATAAATCACACTTTCAGCACACAGTTATACCTTACCAACAAGCACTAATTGAAAAGTTATTGGCCCTTTATACGTAATAACTGTTTGTGCGACCTTTAGCTGCAATGACTGAAACCAAACACTTGCTATTAACTCAAAAATTGGTCTTTCTAATCACTTTGGAAGGATTTTAGCCCACTCTTTCAGTTGCATTGGTAGATTTTCAAACAGACAGTAAATTGGCACATTTCAGATCCTGACACAGCATCCCTAATGGGTATTGGTCCCCACTTTGACTATTCAGTCCAGAACTTTGATTTTAGTTCTTATCAGCTATTCTGATTCTTTTGTGTTCTGGGTTATTGTCTTGCTGCATTATCCAACCCGCTATATCCTAACACGGGGTCATGGGGGTCGCTGGAGCCAATCCCAGCCAACACAGGGCACCAGGCAGGAACAAATCCCGGGCACCAGACATAAAGTTGTTTTAATATTTCCACTTTTATCTCCACTTTTCATCATGTTTTACTGTAAATGAAAGATAAGTGTTTATGTTCACTTTGGTTACTAGTGATTTCTGCTTTGTTATTCTCCAAAAAATTCTTTTCGTTTTTTTAACCCAGCCCTTTCTGATCAAGGGGTAATGAGCCTCTGCTTGGAAAAAACAGACATTTCTTTTTTGTCATCCTGGGTGATTTTATGCTGCACCTTTACAGCAATATTGTTATGTTGGCCATCTCATGGAATATTCAACTAGTTCAGTATTCATAGGATTATTATTGTGAAAAATATGGTGTACAATTAAATTTTTATTTGCATGTGCTATCAAAATGCAACACATCAATAATGCTTGTTTTCCATTTGGTAATTACAGCTTTCACCGTTTTAAAATGCAATCCTAAAATCTTACAATTTTCTTTGTAGCTCTTTGCACATTGGAAGATATCTTTTTTCCCCTGATCTATTCATTAACTTCCTTTAATCACAGCATTATGTACTTCTTGAAAGATTGTGCTGATAACTTGACTCTGATAAGCAAGTTTTACATTGGGCACAGATGGCTGTAATCGAGACTAGCTGTATTCAATCAGCTGACTTTAATTATTCTGTTCTTTGGACTGCTTTCATTTGACAATAATTATTTTTTTACACAGTGACAAGTTTGTGCAAGAAAACGTTTTTTTTATTAAATAAATGATTTATATGTAAAATAAATAATTGCCATTTATTCACTCAAATGCCCTTTTATCTAATAGTAAATTTTGGTTGAAGACCTGAAAACATTCGTTGTCAAGCGTTTGCCATAATAGGGGAGTCAAGAAGGGGAAAATACTTTTTCACAGCACTGGAAATGTACATCTTATTCTTATCAGTCCACCACTCCAGAGGTCTGCTTCTTTATTCTAAGAAATTGAATTGATATTTGAATTGTCATTTTTACTTTTCATTTTATAACTGAATGCACCATTCCTTCAATATTTACTCATTTATTTTCTGTTCAGTTCCTCCTAGGTTTGTAGTCCAGCCTGGTGACCAAGATGGCATTTATGGGAAAGCTGTTGTATTGAACTGTTCTGCTGAAGGATACCCTGTGCCAACTATTGTCTGGAATTTTTCAAAAGGTGAGTTTGTACATTTCTGTCTGGTGTGGGTTTTGTCAAGACCTTTTTAGTTTTTGATTTAAATCAATGAATATGTATCTAACCCTTTTAATTATTTTTTATTTTTTTTGAAATTTATGCTCACTCAGATATATTTTGGTCAAAGTTATAGTTTCTGTAGTAATATGTTTATATCTTCAAAGGCACTTGCTTCTTCATAACATGTGTTAAGCACTGCGATCACAGACCATAACTTTATTGAAGAGCAACTTGGCAACAGTGATATTTAAGGAATTTATATGGCACGAATGTGCAGAATAGTGAATAACATTAAAAAGACTAGTGTGCTGGCAAGAAAGCTAAATTAAAAAAAAAAAACTAATAGAGTTCCATAATACAGTATGAGCAAATTAATTAATGAAAAAAGTGTATAGAAAATAGGTGACCACCACACAATTCCCATTACAGTGTCAACTTCATTTAGCCACCGCACACATTAAAAATACACAAACATAGCATTTGTTTGCATTTGCTTTGACATTATTAATTGCTGTCTCCTTGTTAAATTATGTACTACCACTTTTTGAGTGATAAAACAAGGGTTGCTTGATTGCTTTCAGCACTCCTGTCATCATGATAGCAAGTAGCTAGAAAAGCTGTTACTGCAGCTGAGAAAGCAATGGCATCGTGAACGTTTCCAAGACAATTATTGAAAATAGTTATTAACGTTTTTCTTGTCATATTGTTAAGACTCCACTCCATCTTGATTGTAATTCCTCAAATGGCTAAGATTCTGGTACAGAAAAGGCCATTGCAGCTTATGATAGTGCCCTGACTCCAGTATTGTACATTAATCTTGCACATTTACTGTATAAAATTTATTTTATGTTGTCCATGTGATTGATGATAAACTTTGGTTAAATATTAACACAGAGTTGACTAATGAGGAAAATGTTTTCTTTTAGTCAAAACAAGTGCTGGAACTGCACCCTCTTGTGCAATTCCATTATTTCTTCTTCCCTGTCTGTTATTGTGGTGCCTGCTGTTTTTACATAGTGCGCTAGGACAACATAGCATTCTTTTCCAAGTTAGATACAGACAACAACAACAACATTTGTTTCTATAGCATACATTTAATTTTTTCACATTTTCATTTATTTCTATAGCACATTTTCAGATAATCTGGGAATATAATGAAGTCTGGGAATGTAATCTAATGAAGTCACTAATTGCTGTAATCTGGGTGGGAGAGCTATGGGATACACAAATCCCTCCTCTTAGCAGCTATGCTACTCCTGGCAATTATTATTGTTTACAATAAGCACAAAAATGAAATAAATTATTTTTATACTAGTGAAAAATCCAAATATCTAATAATTGTATGAAGCTCATAGGATTGTTAGAAAGCACTGTCAATACAATAACTGTAAAGCATATTGCTGTATTTGTTAATGATATTTCAAAAGCATTTACAATTATTTAAACATTTACTGGGATCACTAGTTTCTTTCATTTCAATGATTAAAGGATACATCAAAGGTTGACAGTGTTTACAAAAACATAAAGAATCTATTTATAATCCTTTTTCCTAAAGAATGTTTAAACTGTTCCCCATTTGACAAGAAATGACAAATTTATGACACCTGATTTACTAGATATTAAATGATAGCTTTGATCTGAAAAGAGCAAATTATAAAAAAGTTACATTTCTCTAATCATTTGCTACTAGAGGCAAGCAAATATTCTGTTATACATATTTTTCTGAGTGTTAGGTATAACACTGTCAAGATATGCCCTAGTAAGAAAACAGACCATGCTGGAGCTGTTACTCAGCAAATGTACTTGATTCACTATTTCATGTACAGTAAGGATGACTCTACTGTTGCTAGACATTTTCTCCCAAGCTCAATTAAATACTGCTGAAATATTACATTGTAAAAGAGAGAACATGAGCTTTAAATACATAGAAAATATACGGCTTCTCACAAACACACGCTAACATACACATGTTGAAGTGTGATAAGGATCTCAAGGTTATTTAGCTGGCTACTGAAAATTTGTTCACATGAATTAACTTGTACTTGTAGAAAATTGTTCAGAGAAATATACTGTATAATGTGCCTCTGGCAAGTTTTATTCTATATGAGCAAAGCCTTTGTGAAAGCTAACACAATGTGTGCATGCTTTTGTGGCCAAAAGGTTACATTATTAGACTGCAGCCCTTTTAATGTATTATAACCCTACTACAAGATTCCTATTCAGTCTACATACTTCGGTTTGTATTTTTCACTTTGTGCTCTTTTAAGGCTGAGGTGGACTTAACAAAAGATGGTTGGATTTGTGCATTGTAACTATGTACCTGTAGAAGTACTGAATGGTAGGGTAATCCATTGCACAAGTTCAAATGATTCTGTCTAAAAAGAGCATTTTTGAATATGGCAGTATGAATGGTGAGTATGTGTAAGGGGGCCCTGAGATAGACTGCAACCTTATCCACCTGTTGCCGTCAGAACAGGCATTAGCCCCTTATCCTGGAATTTCACAAAGCAGGTAGAAAAGAATACAGTGTAGATTAATTTGGAGGCACTAGTTTAGTTTATTGTTCATTTTATAACTTCAGCTCACTAGTGTGATTAGAGAAAATAACTGTAAAGAACTGTTTTATGTTTGGTCATCTCCCTTTTGGAGCTCCTTATAACTCTCTATCACTTAGCAACAGTAAATAAATGAAGCGAGAACTATAATCCTTTACAGGGGCTGGCAGCAGTACAGCAATTGTGATTGGCAAACGTCATATTGTTATGATCAGGCTGGAGAGGGCCGATGTGGCAGCTACCGAACACTGTACTGCGCTGTTCCCACACACTAGCCACTCACTCCGTGTTTTATTTGTATATTGCACTGCACCTTCTGAAAGCACAGTGTTCTGTAGCTGTCCATGGCCTTCGTAATCTCCAGCCACTAAGAAACAGAGAAGAGAGAAGTACACTCTTTACATACACATACAGGTGTACATGTCTGCAGACTAATTCATCATGATTAAAAACCTGTTTGCTCCATGATCTTTTTTTTGTTTCATTCAAATAGCAAGTCATGAGAGCGGACAAAGTGAATAAAGGAGGGAATTTGATTTCTCTCTGTGTATAATTTCGGTAGCCCATCAGGCAGGCAGGTGTTACATTTTGGTAGCCCAATGGAAAAAGTTAATGGCCCCAGGATGTCAGGCTACTGCATTTTGCAAGCCCTGCTGACCATTAGGTTTCCAAGAAAATAATCAATTTAATGAATGTCAAAGGTTAAAAATTATAATTCAAAATGTTGAGGCATGGCTACACTACTAGCAAAACTTGACCAAACGGCATTTGAGCCAGCTAAATTATTTACGCTTAACTTGCTATATTTATTTTACATTTGCATTTTGCTACAACAGTATAGGTATTATTCCAAGGGTAAGCATCTTTTGTACTCCTAAAGTCGATGTCAATTTATGCGATTTATAGTCATGGGGTATTTCAGATTTATCGACTGTAGTTGTTGCTCTTGTCCTCCCATGTCAGTTTAAATAACTGAAAATCACTGTCCATGTCATATTTATTGACTAAATGCCAAACTCCTAGCACAGTTGTTGTTGCCCCTTTTTCTGACAGCCAATTGTGTGCTGCCTGATGAAGCTGACGCTGTAGGAAGGCTTAACAGGTGTAGTGAATTCAGCCACAGTCTCTGCCCTTTATTCATTTTTTCCATTCTGTTGGTGTATATAAGACGTCAGAAAGACAAGCTTCTTTTCCGTTTGTGAGATCCAAAACACCAGCATTCCTTATTCAATGCAGTGTACTTCTGGATGTAAGCTCTTATACACACAGAGCCAGCCCTCACAACTATGAAGGGAGTCGCAGGGCATATCACATTAGGTCACTTGCTTCATGAAGCGTGTGGCTGACTGCCTCTGATTCGCTAAGATTATGTAAATGAAGGCTGCTATGGAGATTTGCTGGAAAAGTTGAGTGATTTGACATAGGCATAACAGGTATACTTGCTTATCCTTAAATGAAGCAGCTGAGAAAGATAATGCAGCATGGAGATGAGGTTCCTGGGTAGGAGACGGTAGCTCTACTAGTCTTCTCACTGTTTTTCAACCTGCCTGCCTATATGAATTGAAATATCATCAATACTTTGATGTCACTACCTAATTCACATCCTGCATAGCTTCTTTGACCTTAAAAGCAGATATCAGGTCCATGCTCGTGTGGTGAAAGATGCAAGTTCTATCAAATACTCAAGAGTTTTTGTCTTTCTTTCAAGTGAAAATTATCAGTTGAAAATTATGTAAAAGATTGTTTATGCCAGTAAAAGTCTGCCATTCTAAAATTTGTCTCCCAAGCAAGAAGCCTACTGGTTAATAAACTAATGACATAATCAGTCTTTTCGTTTTTTTAGCAGAGGTGGGGGGTTTAGAACTGATTGGCTTGGGAGTGGTGTTCTCTCACAATAACTGCTGGATTGCACTCTGAAGATTTACTATAAAATGAAAGGACCTTAATGGGATAATTGCTAAAAGGATCTTATGGAAGAGAGGTCTGAATTACTTTAACTTGGGTGTTTAATTGCCATATGGTGTCCAGCAAACAATTGTATCTAATCCTGCTGAGTATATGAATGACCCTGCTAAAAATCAACAGCGAAATACAATAGCTAAGCTTCTTTACAGGCTGGACTTTTGTCATACTTTGAGCAGATGTTCTCCCATCACTAAACTGTGTAACCCAGTTCCCATCCTTACATTTACAACATTTAGCAGATGCTCTTATCCAGAGCGACTTACAACAGTGCTTAGTAGTCTACGACTGTTCTTCAGTCTGTTCAGTCTGTTCAGACTGTTCAGTCCTTACTTCTTCTAACATGTAACTTCACAATTGTCAATAAGCTACACATTCTAGTGGGTGGGGACCAAAGGCAAATGGTACACAAAAGGTGAAGCCAGTGCTGCATTTCATGTTCATCTATTAATATTTATATTAATTATATTAATTTATATTTATATTAATACTTCTGCATATGCTAGTTCTTGTATCTTAAAAAAAAACTTTTTTTCTTGTACATTAAGATACTGTTAGAGAGTTTTTGGGGGTGCTGGGGACTCTGTGAGAGGATCCAATATATCTTCAATAGATGGTGGTTTAGCGCTGTGGTTTTTTTTTTTTATTTTTATTTTGTTACCCTACTTACCCTAGGTCCTGATGTTCCAATCTTCCAGCCCATTGCTCTGAATGGCAGGATACAACTCCTCATCAATGGCTCCTTGTTGATTAAACATGTCCTGGAGGAGGATAGCGGTTATTATTTGTGCAAAGTCAGCAATGATGTTGGAGCTGATGTCAGCAAGTCCTTGTACTTCACTGTCAAAAGTAAGAGATTTTTCTTTTTAGGTTTTTCAATTGATTTACTTAATTAGTGTACATATTTATATGAACTGTATGTACATTTGTGTAAAGTATGTGTGTATATTTATATATAAAATATATATATATATGTGTGTGTGTGTGTGTGTGTGTGTGTGTGTGTATACTGTATATGTATGTATGTAATATGTGTCATGTCATGTGCTTTATTGTCATACCATCCATGCACAGTGTTGTAGCATACAGTGGTGCGAAATGTTTCCCAGGACTGCAAGACACGTAAAGAACTATACTGTATTGTAAATAGATAGCTAAATAAATGAATAATAAATAATTTGTAAGTGAATATATAGTAATACTTTAAAAGATAGTAATAAATAAATAAGAGCAACTAATAAAAAAACAATAGTACTAACAAGTTTAACAAATGAACTGCATATAAATAAGCTAATAAGAACAGATCTGAGGCCAGGGGAGCAACACAGAGTTCAGAGTCCAGACAGCCAAGGGGTAGAAGCTATTGCAGAACCTAGCAGAACTGCTTTGGATGCTACAAAGAAGTAGGACAAAGAAAACCGTGGGAGGTTTGAGAGCAGTCGTTCACAATGCTATAGTCTTTGCAGATGCAATGCTTGATAAAAACATTTTTAATGGAGGGCAGAGAGGACTCGTTGCTCTTTTCTGCTATCTGTCGTAGTACTTTACTGTTAGCGACACTGCATTTCCTAAACCAGACAGTGATGCAAATGGTCAGAACGCTTTCAATGGTGTCCTTGCAGAATTTGGTGAGAATGGGGCGGGGGGGAGGCAGGGGTAGTTGGGAAGTAGGCTTGCCTTCTTCAGCCACTGGAGCAAGCGGAAATTCTCCTACTCCTTCTTGGCTATGGAGGTGATATTACTTTACCAAGTAAGGTCAGCTGCCAGATGCACACCAAGTTGTTATTTCTTTTCAACCAGAGATGAAGAAACCATTTTAGAGAGAAGGATCAGGAGAAGATGTAGTCAAAATATGTACAAAGTTTGTAGCTGGAGTCTGATTGCACTGTTTTTGAACTCAAATCGAAATCCAGAAGTCTTAGTCATACACAAAGTATAAATTTCATGAACCACAGGAAAAATAACCAAATTTCACTTGAAATCTTTTAAATGAATATCCACAAACTTGGATAGGAACTGAACTTCTGTGGCAACCTTTTAAGTTGTCATGCTACTTTTGACAGACACCGCAACCCGTGAGACTGCACACCCACTGCCTGGGACGTGTGTAATAGCAACGAGCTTATGAAATGCTATTGTCCATATAGAGGAAAAAATGGCAATGCTAATGGTTAAAAATTATTTCCAAATTCCTACATAAAGTTTGAAACGATATTACTTGGAAATTTGAAATATCCGTAGTCAAAAACCCTTAAATGGGTAGAAAATTAATTTTTTTAAACTTATTTGAGAGTTAATTAAAGTTAAAACCAAAATCCCATCATAACAGCATCCTTTTGGAGTATGGAAGCAGGAATATATTGCCTGTCCTTAGCCAGTTATTGTTTTATCCACAAACATGCCTATAAATTTTATATTTTAAAAAGAACTAAAGAGCTATGCTGCAATTTTATACAATCAAACTCCTTCCAGTGAGCTAAGAAAACTTTTTAAAATTTGAATTCCTAATCTACTTAGTTATGTGTTTTAAATTATGATTAGACAGACAGTCTGTTCTTTCATAAAAAATGGCCTGTCTCCATGTGAGCTGTGCATGACTTTTTTTTTTTGCTATGGTGTCTGTCTTTACTTAATAAGGTTACTCTTATAGAAGGCTGAGTGAATATAATACATGTTCAGTACAGTATTTAAGGTAACTGGGCCTACAGACCACAATGCCATATAGATTACTGGTTATAGTCATTTCTTCAGTGGCTTCTCAACATAATTTACAATAACTAGGGGGCACGTTGACATAGATCAATATTTTTGTGTTGACTTTTAAAACCTTTTTGAGTTCATAACCTACTGAATTTATGTTTTCATGTGAGTAAATGAGGAGCAAACCAGCTATTGGTTAAGTTAGGACAAATAAGTACTGTAGTCCCTCAGTGTACATGAGATCTGTTAAAATTTTAGGTTTGCCAGATTTCAATGTATTTATAAAACCTTTGTTTTGAGCCTAAACCATAATTTGCATTTTTATATTTATTTTGTATACTTATTTATGAGTGAATATATGTATGTATGTTTATGTATTTTATTTCAAAAGATTTAAATTACGAGGAGAGTTATAATAAAGCAATCTGACACACTATGTTATAAAGGTCATTATTACGTTTCAGCCAGGATTCCCCCACTGGCTGGAGTTCAAAGTCTTGTTTTATGTCTGTTTGTGGCTTTTTGATTTTTTTAAATTTATGTTAATGTTACTTTTTTAAATTATTTGCATTATTTGGTGTATTTAATTTTGTCTCTAAGCCCTTATTATATGCTTTGTGCTTTGTTGGTGGTTCCCCAAGAAGCAGGGTTACCTGCCCATCACTGCCACGAACTGCCCTTTGTCCTATGAAGATGAGGGTTTCCCACAGTTCTTGTCAGTTTACTCAGATGTGCTAGAGAGTCAGTGAAGTGACTTTTGTCTTTTGCTTTTGCTTTGACCATTCTGCTCTATTTGTTGACTTCACCATGGGATTGTATATTGGGACATTATTAACCTTGGATTGCCTTTGCTGGTAACTTCTTTTTGCCTTTTTGTGCTCCATGGAGCTTCATTTATTTCAGAGCATTTTCATTAAGAATGTATCTTCTTATAAGGTACAAAAGTGGCCCTCTGTGTTATTAGCTGTTTTTTTAATCAGGTATCCCCTTCTCATGGGCAATTTTGGAAATGTTCAGGACTTACATGTATGTGAACTCTCAATTGTCGTAAGAGTCATATTACAATATTTGAAACCTTCCAGTCAAAAATACAATCAAATCAAAACGTCAAAGACAAAGTTAAAATACATTAAATAATAAAAAATCACCCTCAACCAATTCAGAGAGTTTTCAGAAGAAAGAAGAACACCAATTATGAAATAGTTTCTCGTATAGATTAAAACACCAGTGATTAAAAAAAACACAAAGGCAAGAGACTGTCAGACTTTTTTAGAATAACATTAATATATTATTGCCATATTCTGAAAAAAAAAACTCTGCACTTTTCCATACAGTCAACACGGTTCCATCTGATGTTATTCATAATCTGCCATTAGAGGATTTTAAATAATTGGGAGTCCAACATTATATTGCAGATAAATTATCTTGCCACAAAATTGTAATAGTTTAGGGCTATCCTAAAAGATTTGTCTAGTGAGGCCACAGCTAGAAGGCATTATTTCTATTTAGAGTTTAGTCTCTAATACATTTTTGATCATTTTAATCTAAAGACGTGTACCATACAGTTTTAATATATATTACAACATTTTTTATGCCAACTTTTTTTGTGCAGACTGACAATGTCTGTTATAAACAACTGATAATGAATGTTAAATCTATTAATGTCAACCTTAATAAGGTATTAATAGGGAAGTGTCTTCCAAAACATTGTCTATGATGGGCTAGAGATCCCTACAATGAATGACATTAATAGTAGTTACATGTAGTTGCAATTTTTCCTAAATATTAGCTAAAGCATATTCAGGTGTGAAGTTAAGCAGATTCTCTTAACAAGGTATGTTACTTGTAAGAGCCTAAAATGATGAATTAAAGAAATTCCATATTTAAGACATATTTGATCAAAAGAGGTGAGCACATTGTCTATATCTCTGAAGGTCCAAATGTCTAAGTTAAAGAGGACTGACATATAAAAGTGTCCGGTAATTGAGCTGCAGAAACCAACATCTCTAACTTATAGTACTTTTTACATTGGTCCCATATTTTAAGTGTGTAGCACACAATTGGAATGTTAGTAAATTAATAACTACTAATGACTGCAGTATAAAGAAAGTCAAGTACAGAGTAATGCAAGTGAGATTTTATTTCTAAGTCTAACCAACCAGATGCTATTGGTTAAGTTAGGACAAATAAGTACTGTAGTCCCTCAGTGTACATGAGATCTGTTAAAATTTTAGGTTTGCCAGATTTCAATGTATTTATAAAACCTTTGTTTTGAGCCTAAACCATAATTTGCATTTTTATATTTATTTTGTATACTTATTTATGAGTGAATATATGTATGTATGTTTATGTATTTTATTTCAAAAGATTTAAATTACAAGGAGAGTTATAATAAAGCAATCTGACACACTGTTATAAAGGTCACTATTACGTTTCAGCCAGGATTCCCCCACCGGCTGGAGTTCAAAGTCTTATTTTGTGTCAGTTTGTGCCTTTTTGATTTTTTTAAATTTATGTTAATGTTACTTTTTTAAATTATTTGCATTATTTGGTGTATTTAATTTTGTCTCTAAGCCCTTATTATATGCTTTGTGCTTTGTTGGTGGTTCCCCAAGAGGCAGGGTTACCTGCCCATCACTGGCACGAACTTCCCTTTGTCCTATGAAGGTGAGGGTTTCCCACAGTTCCTGTCAGTTTACTCAGATGTGCTAGAGAGCCAGTGAAGTGACTTTTGGAATGTTAGTAAATTAATAACTACTAATGACTGCAGTATAAAGAAAGTCAAGTACAGAGTAATGCAAGTGAGATTTTATTTCTAAGTCTAACCAACCAGATGCATTTCCATTACCTTCTATTTCCTTCCATTATTTGAAAGTACAAATATTTGCAATCCAGTACTAAACCTGGAAATCAAGTAATGCCACCTTCTTCTTTCAGTGTTGCAATTTTTCCTTCCATAGAAACAAGCTTACAGTTGAGTCAAAGTTTTTGAATCAGGATTTGTTTATACACCTATATGACAACACCCTAAAAAGAAATAAAGGTTTTGTAATGATTGTTATTATAGAAGTATTTATTTTCCCAATAACAATATAGTTTCTAAAACATGCAAGAAAAATTAAATCAGCTTAGGCACAGAGGTTTCATTTTTAGAAAGGTTTTATACAATAAAAAATTAGAATCCTTTCCAAAGAACTGTGTGTATGTATGTATAAAATATTTATTCTATGTATGTATATAATATTTCTTCAAGCTAATTATATATTTTTTAGCACAATTGCTAAAACTAAAACTTACTAAGTAAATGTTTTTAAAAATTATCTTAAAATGCCATACCATATGATCATATGAAAAAGTTTAGTTTTTATATCTGATGTATTATTTTATCAGTCTATTAAATTGTATTTGAAGAATTTTTACTTTTTCAGTTCATTGACATTTAAATGCGTTGTGTTTTAAGGTTCTGCCATAGCATTTCAATTGAGATAAGGTCTGTTTTTGGACATTCAAAATCCGTGATTTTTTTTTTCTTTTTTACCCATTCACGTGTAGATTTGCAAGTGTGCTTAGTATAACTGTCCTGTTACATGATCTAGTTTCAGCCAAGGATTAACTCCCAGAAGAGTATAACCGTTAATGATGAACTCAGTTGTTCATGTCCTGTGGCTACAAAGCAGTGTCTAGTCACCACCACTTCAAAACCATGCTTGATCCTTGATAGGAGCTGTTCTTGGTTTTTTGCTAGACATGGTGATGTGCTTAATGACAAAACAACTCCACATTGTTTTAGTTACTGCAGAAAACTTAGTTTAAAACATCTTTTGGTTTATTCAGATGAAATCTGCCAAACTATGCCAAGTTTCCATATTTCTTTTGGAGAAAAAGGTCTTTCATCTGGCTATCCTTCCATGAAATGCATAATGTACTTGTTCAGTCATTTCCTAATTGTAGATTCAGGAGCGAAAATGTTCACTGTATTGTCTGAAACCTACAGATTCCTGGATGTTTATTTTTGTGTACTTCTGAGATTTCTCAGACCATCATGTGGTCCTACTCCTTCCCACTACAGAATTATTGTCTTCAAACTGGATTTCAGTTGCTTCTCTGAGATCAATGCAGGCATTATTTGTCATTAGTATGGCGTTACTATAAATTTAAATTTTCCAAACTAAACTGACCAAGGTCCTGTTTTTTCAGCTTCTGAAAATGATGTGGAAGCAGTAAGGGTTTATCTACTTTATGACAAATGGCTTTTATGTATTTATTGACTAGCAATGAACAAACCCAGGTAAATTTGTTTGGCAGAATCATAGAAATGTTGTGGAACTTCACCGAACTTGGCAAAATGCATTGAAGTCAATAGGGAAGGAGAAACTAATTTTGACTGGATTAAAACAGTGCAGTGTCCCTGCATGCTAAAGAAGTGCATTTACAACTGTGCTGGTCTGAACATTTTGTCGAAAAATGTCACCTGACCTATAAGGTGGCAGTGTTAACCACTCTGCCAATATGCCTCACTGAGAAAAAATTAAATATCGGATCAGTAAAATCAGGAGCAGAAGCATTCATTTACTGATGCTTAACCCCTACAGATTTGACAGCAGGTACTTGCCTCTCTTGAAACGAAAACTATAGAATCCCAAAGATCACTTTTGCTTGCTTACATACTACTGCTGCTACTAAATAAGCACAGCGCTGCTGCTACTAAATAAACACAGCAGTAAAGTACATGAATTCTTCCCTCATTCATGTTTGCATCATCTGCACAGTATTCTGGGTAATACAATTAAAGGGGCAGGCTTACATGTTACACACATACTAGTCCATACAAAAAGATATTACCTTTAAGACATAAAAACACCAATACATTCCTAGTTTCCTTCTGCATTATGCTTAAATCTAGTTTTATGCTCTTTTTTAGCATACTAGTAAAACAATTCTTGTTTAATTCATACTGGAATAAGCATTTCATCCAGCATACCATTTGATCTGGTATGCAATCCACTACTAAGATCAGTGTCAACATTAACTGGTACAACTATATGATGTCACTCTGGCCTTGCAAAGCATCATGTGTTGCTGGGAAATAAAACAGTCTAAGCTGGCCACACAGTGAATCTCCAGGAAAATATCTGGAAGACAAAGTCACCAGCAAATTTAGTAATTTCACTGCAAAAACGTTTTGACAAATTTCACCAATCAACACTATTATTGACATATTTTTTGTTCAATATATGATGAAAATCATTTGTGATGCAGTATTTGTCACCTGATTTTGTTTATTCAGTTTTAGGCTTTGACAGTTTTTAGTTATGTCCTGCTATTTAAAATCATAAAACTGAAAGAGGGCGGATTATTTTTGTACATGGGGGGAAAAAATCTATCAAAAATAAACTTCTAAAAGTATTTTAGTCATAAATGCATTAAAAGCTCCTTTAAGAAAGTGTATCACATTGTTGGTTACATCACAGAAATTGTAATTACTTTACCTCTTTTTTCATAATTCTGTTGAAGACGAAATCGTTTTTTTCTTAAACAGGATTACTTTTTGTCCTGAATTAAAGTTAAATCAATTCAAATGATTAATAACACAGCACTGCTTCATTCATCTTCAAATGCCAATAAATAGTGCATGTGTATTGCATTTAACTCCCTTTTAATTCATCATTACAGAATCATGTTGTATTTTAAACCAAATATCCACATTTTCTGTCAATGTTTTGTTATATAGCTTTTCCAGTAAAATGTCCACTCAATATGACTTTACTGTACTTTTTGCACATTAAGATAATCATTTCAAAGCATGTCTTGGTTTTGTTAAAATTAGCTATTGCACTTGTACTAATTAGTGAAATTCTATCCTGTCAGAATAAAACCAGCAATGAAAAAAATTGAAGATGTAAACCGTTTCTTGTTCCCAACTACTTCTACTATGACCATCTTTTGTAAACTTTTTTTTTTGACCTTAGCGTTGGAATGAATGGATGTTATAAGTAACACTTTAGCTTCAATCCAGTCCTCAATATTCAATCATTTTGTGACTCTAGGCAAGTCACTTAACCTTTTTATGTAAAATGTGAACAGTTATGTAAATCTGAATAGCTTTACTGCATTTGTAGCAGTCCTTGGGATTTCACTATAACTTCACTATTTTTTGCTTGCTTAAGGATATTTTTAAATATACAATTCCTAAAGGACAGAAACATGAATGAGTAATATTTTTGGGGTTTTCTACATATTGGTTATTTCAAATCTCTTTCATTTGTCTTAAAATTCAAATAGGATTGAGATATTTTAATATTTAATTTATGCTGATTTAATTCCTAATTGACCACCACTAGTACTTAATGCATATTTGTTCCAAATATTCACCCTTTCAAGTTTTTCCCCTATTAGCAATTTTCCTGACTGTTTCTCAACTTGTAGAATGAGGTCAGTAGTTTTTAGAATTTTATATAGATATTATGAAAATATACCGGAAAATACATATTTATAACTTACAGTAAGGTTGTGCTAATTGTGCATACCTTAGGCTTTGTGGCAGATGTTCATTTTGTTTAATTATTTTTATGCATTTAGATACTGTTGCAGCTTGATGCCAGTGTTTTTTTATTTTTTAACTTTTCTATTGTCAATTCAGCTTCAGGGAGTTAAATGCGAGGAAACCTAAAACCTACAGAGACATAGTTTAAAGATGAATTAGACAGATGAGGTATGATCTGGTTGTAGGAGTTGGGCAAAGATCAAATAACAGCAATTTTAGTAAACAGTGTAGAAGGTAGGCTAAAACAATCTGAGGAAAATAAAATGAGTGAACAATGTGAAACCTTGAGAGACCTGATTAAGTGACTTATTAAAATGGGGTTCATATATTAATGTTGTAGAGTCGGCTGGCAAGTAACTGATGGATCGATTAGCAAGGAAATGAGAAGTGGGCACTGGTAGGGGTGGCAGACAATGAGTACAGCATAACAGTACCTCTCCCTTAAGGCATGACATCCAAATGCATTCATATTAATTAACTGCAGAAGAAGCAATGACTGTTAACCTTAGACTCCTGTTAGAACTATCTGAGTTAAGGATAGAATCAAACATAATTATTTTAACAGTAACACAACTAATCAGGGTGTTTTTACTAGCCCAAGGAATTCTCCTTTCTAAAGATTATCTGTCAGACTCACAGCAGGATGTTCCTTGTGAACTCCATGTGTTAACCAGTGCCATGAGAAACATTACCAATTCTGTATATCAAAGACTGCACACAAAGAATGTCTCAAATCAAAGGCCTGCCTTTGAAGAATAAGACTGAATTCTGATATGATCTTTACACAATCCTGTACATTTAAACAGTATACAATAAGAGGGCTGAGAGCTCAAGTCCAATCCAGATCACAGAACTTTACTCATTTTGAGCGGCTGCGGTTCTGGAAGAAATATTTATTGTTGAGTATTGTATCTGCTGAAATATGGGTGGTATTCACTGAAGAATTCTTATGGTATAAGAAACCTATATCCAATATACATGTGTTCTTGTTGATGGTACATTTTAGACGTTTTATTGATGGTCTTGTTTCAAGTTATAGAAGTATAATATTCTTCTCAGCTACATCTCAGCTGCCTCCGCCCTTTTTGCACAGCTTTTTGCCCCTATTACCTCATGATCTTGGCATGGTCTGTCAAATTGGATTGTATGATAGCCTTATTTATCAAGTGATAGGACTGCCCAGAGCCAATGCGACTTTTAGAAGAGTTTTTTTTTTGTGGAATTTATGATGTTACTGGAGCAGGGAAATGCACAAAGGGATGGCCGTGGTGGCACAAGTCCCTGTTCCATCCTGTCATTGCCCCAGATGCCTCCATCCCCATTAGGAGTGTGGAACTTGTATGACATGTTAAAAAACTGGGATAAACAACTCTTATGAAAAATTCTGGTAAGCTTGGCATATTAAGCAGTGAGGTAGGCCGATGGAAAGGAGGTTTTCTGTTACTTATTATGTATTTTCTTTCCATTCATAACTGCCAGACATACAGGGCTTGAACATGAACAAAGTATTAAATGTATTTAATAAACTTCAAAGTAATGGAAGAATCCCCTTGGGAAGATTGTATAGTGCTCTGAAATAATGCACTTTTTTAAAATTCTGTGATGTGTGGGGTATGTGTGGCAACAAAAAATGGTGTTCACTCTGTAGAATCATGCAATGATGGTGTTCCATGACATGGTGTTCATTCTGCTTTTAAGTTAAAAGCAATGTGGCATGAAACTGTTCATGCTTAGCATTTAAGTTATAGTGATGTGCTATGATGTGAACTCTTGCTGTTAATGTTCATGTTATATTTCATGTAACTAAATGAGCATTTCTCTATTTGCACTTTGGTCTTAAGTTGTATTGTGTTAGGAAAATTGTGCACTAAATGGAGTATAGTGTCTTTTCTGATAATCTGACCTAATTAGCAATCATGGATAAACACTTTTTCACAAGTTTGTGGATATTATAATGACCCTGAAGTAAAAGCTGAATGTTCTGTGAAACTAAAATCGCAGAAACAGAAGTGGCTACTAATTTGTGTCCAGGATTAAAATGTAACAAATTCCACCTTTTGTAAAGTGCCCTTTCATCCCCTTTGCGAACCACTGCCCACTCCAATGTCTGTACGTGTCACTGTACCTGAAAATGGTAGGTACGAAAGGCAAAATCTTTATCATAGGATAGGCAGAAGTTCATAAAACAGGAAGTCACAGAAATTGAGGCACCAAAATCAAAACATGAGGCAAATAAAAGTGATTCGTCAGCAAAAAATGTACTTTACTATCTCAAACTTTCAAATGAAGCAAGTATTATCTTTTGATGCAACACTAGGATAAATAGAGTTGCACACCGCTGCCTTAAATAGATGCCAGGTAATGATGTTACAGACATGACAACAGGCCATGGGGTTAGCAATGAGTATCGAGATCAAAATGATGTGGTAGTGTCACTATCATTAACATGAAAATAAAAAAATAACCAGAAATTGAATTAGAAGAATTCCAAAAATGGTACTAGATGATTCCAGGAAAGCCTCAGGGTTAAGTGGTCAATTAATGAGAAGGTAATAAAAAGGGGATATACTGTACCTAATGAGGATTTATCTGTCATGTTTAGTCATTTGTTTATTCCTAATATTATCTCTGTATTGTTTCCTTTTTTTGACCTTTTTCACAATTTGTTTTGGAAATACACCAGATAATAATTTGTTTGAAAAGTGTTAGCTATTGTTCTTGCACATCAAAAACAAGTACAAATTTAATAGTAAATGCTTCCAAGCTTCTACTGAATTATCTCCATTTAACAAAGATGCATCTCAGGCACCAGCTCTTTCCAACTAATGCAAGATGTACTCCATTTTAGACCCACTTTCTAGCATAAAACAATGGATATGACTACCTTCAAACCACTTAGGAGAAAGAATACTTTGTTTCTGAAAGTGATGGACTGTATAATCAAGATATAGCACAGGAGAACATGAAAAATAAATAGCAGAGGATTTCTTGAAGCACATAGTACTAAAAATACAGTTATCATCTAGTGCCAGTAAATTATTTTTCCTCAAAAAAAGTATTCTTTAGCTAAGTAATGTGCTTTATCATGCACATCTATTGGTCATTCATTTGGTCATGACACTGAGGAACTAACACTACGTTGCACCAGATCTTTATTTTTTTCCTTCCTACATATAGAACATGGGCAGGAAGAGCAAAACTGTAGTTTACAAGTGGTTCTGAAATCTAGATCCAGGCAGCATAGCAATAAAGAAATGCAATATTTTTGCAACTTATTGAGTTGCCAAGCAGAAGAGGGTGTAGCAAGGATGTTTGTCAGGAAAATATGTTTTGGATGTGTTAGTATAAAGGCAGATGTGGAGTTATTAAGGTTCTGTGATTGGAAGGATGTATTATTTAAAGGATTATTTTTTTTCTCTAGCATTGGTATAATAAAGGCAATGATGGCTTACCCCCTCCCTAGCACATAATCTGTCCAACACCATACTATAAGTTCACAATATGAATATGAATCATTTTTCATTGAAAACAAACAACTACATAAGGAGTAAAGAATCCATAATATGCTATTATAATAAATTGAATGCAGACCTTTTGTTATGTCATTTGAAATTTGTCTCGGGTGCATCATATTCTGCTGGTCATCATTGAGATATTTCTAAACCTTGTTTGGAGTCCATTTTTGGTTAATTCATTTAATTGTACATAATTAGGAAAGGTATACAGCTATCTATGTAAGGTTGCACAACTGAAATTGTGT
The DNA here is from genome assembly GCF_900747795.2 of Erpetoichthys calabaricus. NCBI lineage: Eukaryota > Metazoa > Chordata > Cladistia > Polypteriformes > Polypteridae > Erpetoichthys > Erpetoichthys calabaricus. The sequence continues at coordinate 201,679,635 of NC_041397.2, forward strand.
ATCAGATCAAAAACCAAGACATGAGGTCAAAGGAATTGCCTGCAGAGCTAGGAGACTGGATTGTGTTGTAAATCTGGGGAAGACTACAAAACACAGTTCCTTTATAATTTTTAAATTGAAAAAATTTGCAACAACCATGACTCTCTCTAGAGCTGGCTACCCAGCCAAACTGATCAGTTGTGGGAGAAATTCCATGGGAAGAGAGGTGACAAAGAGCATGATGGTCACTCTGGCTTAGTTGCAGAGAACCAGTGTGGAAATGAGAGAAACTTCCAGAAGGATAACAATCACTGCAACACTTCACCAATTAGGTATTTATGACAGAATGAACACAGAGAAGCCTCCCCTCAGCAAAAGACACATGGAAGCCAAGTTGGAGATTGGAAAAAGGCATCTAAAGGACTCTCAAACTGTGAGAAACAAGATTCTCTGGTTTGTTAAAAACAAAATTAGTGTTGAGTCTTGGGAAAACCAGGTGCCGCACATCACCTTGGCAATACTCTTTCAATGGTGACTCATGGTGGAAGCAGCACCATGCTGTGGGATTGTTTTTCAGTGGAAGTAACTGGGATACTAGACAAGGATGAGGGAAAGCAGAACAGAGGAAGAATACTCAGCTATCTTTAATAAAAACCTGCTCGAGAGTTCTCTGGACCTCACACTGGTAAAAAAATCACCTTTCAACAGGATTATGACCCTAAGCACAAAACAAAGACAGTACAGAATTGGCTTAGGGTAAACTCTGGGAAACGTAAACCCAATCAAATATCTCTGAACAGACCTGAACATATCTGTTATATGACAGTCTCTATACAGTGTGACAGGGCTTGAGAGGATCAGTGGAGAAGAATGGCAGAAAATCGCCAAGTTCAAAGCTTGTTGCATTATACCTAAGACGACTTCTGGCTGTGATCGCTGCCCAAGGTGCTTCAAATAAGTACTGAGTAAAGGGTCTGAACACATGTGTCAATAAGAGAGTTCAGTTTTTTACTTTTAATTAAATTTGGAAAAATGTCTTAAATTCTGTTCTCGCTTTGTCATTCTGGGCTAATGAGTGTTGCTTGATATGAAAATAAAATAAATTTAGATAATTTTGCAACATAGCAAAACGTAAAAATCTAAAGTTTAAATACTTTCTGAATCCACTGTATATTTGCAAAGATTGAAAATCTTGTGTGACCACAGTGGTTTTACCAACACTGAGTTAATTTCAAAACCTTCCTACTAACTTTCAGACCTGTTAAATGCAAAACAACAGATTACATATTGGCAATCATCACGTTCTACCATGCAGCCAGAGACAACCAAGATCCTGTTGTGATGGCCTTCTCATTCCAGAAGACCATTTACACCTCATCATGAATACTTATTTAACTCTTCGGACAGTACTGTAGAAATAAGGTCTCTTTATTAAACTCTGTCCATGGACACATTTACATTAATGCTATAAGACTGTGGAGGGGACGCTGGCACACACATGTTGATGCCGCTCCTCCCTGTTATCAACACTTTTCATTAAAATTTACATTAAACTTAAACTTTTTGCAATTGTTCACTTTCTTTTTATTGTATGTATAGTTCATGGATGCAATTGACTCAAACTGTGTTGATTTGGATTTACTTTTATGGACTTTGCCTTGACTGGGTTTGCAGCCTCGGGGACAACCAAATCTTTCTGTGGCACACTGGACGAGCCATATGGACATTTCTTTGCACCGTGACGATCTATGAGCCGGGGATGGTCTGTCTTCTTGATTATAATTTATACACTGGATTGCTCTCGATTCCTTCTATACGTGCTTAATGACTAATAATAAGAAATGATCTGAGGTTTACACCCAGCTGGATATGGCTCTGAGTGATGCGGCCTGTAATACCCAGCGTTATATGTATGTGGCTGTATGTTGGAACCTCCAAATTTTGGTATCTTCATGTGCATGTTGTAATATCTCCTACTATGCTTTTTCTGTTGCTTGCTGCTCATCTGCGCCACCCATCCTCCCATCTCGCCTTCTGCGCTGTGCTGCCTCTCTGCTACTATCAGATACATAAATACTGCTCTCTACTATGCTAAAATACTCTCATGACAAACTCCTTCATATTAAACAGTTTGTCCAGAGCAAATGGTCAGACTGGAGTGTCCTAAAAGACAATGGTATTGTGCGGCGCCTGAAATATTTACATTGCGGGTCAGGTCGCCGCCACAACCGGACTTCGAATGAAAAATTCACAGGCAGCATTTGCTCAGGAATATGCCGTCCTACTCATGGCTTTGGAAATAGGAGTGTCAGTGTGCCAAATTTGCAATATGTTAAAATAAGCTCTGGTCATGGATCTGTGCACAACAAACCCACATTGGCTAATATTGCATTGTTTAACTCAAGATCTCTTAATGGCAAAGCATTGGTGCTATTAGAATTCATTACATTACAAACCTTGACTTGCTATGCTTAACAGAAACTTGACAAAAACCAAATGATTTTTCATCTGTCATGGAAGTGACCCCACCTGGATACATTCACTTCAAGGAGCCTTGCAGCTCAAGACAAGGCGGAGGAGTCGCAGTAATTGCTAGATCGAAGTTAAACATCAAAAGAATCCCCATTGATGGTCCATTGTCTTTCGAGTGTCTGGCTCTTAAGCTAATAACAAAATCTGGTCCTGTCTCGTTTATTGTTGTCTATTGTCCCCCGAAATACAATGCATCTTTTTTATCTGATCTGACTGAATTATTAACCCACTTAAATTCACTTTCCCAGAGAATCATTTTTGTTGACGATTTCATCATCCATATTGACATTACTACATGTAAACTGAGAAATGAATTCCTATCCTTACTGGGCTATTTTGACTTGGTGCAGCATGTTGATTTTCCCACCCACTCTGGTGGTCATATACTGGACCTGATCTGCACATCTGGATTATACAGTATATCAACAACACTTACAGCACTGACTTGGGACTCTCTGACCATAACAAGCTTTTCACTGTCTCATTACCTCTTCCTCCGCTTACCTGTAAACATCAAATTTCTTTCTGAAACCTTAAAAATATCTATCCCTCTGTTCTTGCTGGATCCATTTCTGAACTTCTTCTGTCTTCACCTATCCCATCAACACTAGATAGTCTTGTTGACCACTATAACTCAGCCCTTCATTCAGCATTAGATAAAACAGCTCCTTTAAAACATAAGGAGGTTTCCTTTAAGCATTCAGCTCCTTGGTATAATTCAGAGCTACGATCTATGAAGCAAGTGGCCTACGCCTTGAGAGAATGTCATGTGAGACTGGCCTCACTGTTCACATCCAGGCTTTCTCTGACCATCTAAGGACTTACAGGGATGCACTAACTACAGCCAAGAACACACATTATGGCAGAATAATAGAAAGTGGCCATGATAACCCAAGGGTTTTGTTCTCTGTAGTTAATAAATTACTTCAACCTGCATCTGGCCCAATTACCTCTTCTACTTAAGTCTGTGAAAAATTCCTCCACTTTTTCCACAATAAAATTAAAGATCTAAATAATTCAACTAACATAAATCCATCATCCATTTATATCCTTCCCTGCCTCCCCACTCCATCCAGCTCCTTTTCTAAATTTTCACCAGTCACATCGGCTTTTGTTAATGACCTGCTTTAAGATGAGGCCAACTACTTGTGTACTGAACCCCATCCCCACCACACTTCTTAAATCCTGCCATCATGCCATAATCCAGACTGTTACGACAATAATCAATTCATCCCTCAACACTGGGTTTGTGCCAGCCACTTTAAAATTGCTTCTGTAACCCCCATTTTAAAGTCTGGTCTTGATGGTGACGATCTTAACAATTTTCCCACTTACCTTTTCTGTCAAAAGTTCTTGAGCGTGTTGTAGCCTCCCAGCTCACCGATTACTTTACCTCTAATAATTTGATGGAACCCTTTCAGTCTGGTTTCAGGCCGCAGCACAGCTGTGAAACTGCTCTTCTTCGGGTAACCAATGATTTGCTTATGGCAGCAGACTCTGGACAAACCAGCATATTAATTCTGTTAGACCTCAGTGCAGCATTTGACACTTTCAGACATGACATTCTACTGTCCAGAATGTAGAACATGCTGGGTATCTCTGGCACTGCCCTCCAGTGGTTCAAGTCCTATCTGACTGATAGGCAAGAGTTTGTTAGTCTTGGCAACAGCAGATCCACCTCAGTATCAGTCACACAAGGAGTTCCTCAGGGCTGTGTCCTCGGCCCTCTTCTCTGTATTTATATGCTTGCCCTTGGCCATATTATTCGTAGCTATGCAGATGACACTCAACTCTATTTCAATATCAAAAGTGCAACTTCATCAGAGTTTTCTCGGCTCACAACTTGCCTCAGTGAAAAGCCTGCATGGAGCAGAACTCTTTAAAATTAAATTGCAACAAAACTGAACTCCTGCAAATTGGCACTAAAGCGGTACTTAAGAAAATTAGCTCCTTTTCAGTCACTCTTGATGGTGATCTCATCAGACCTTCTTCTGATGCAAGGAATCTTGGTGACATTTTTTATTCCTCCCTTTCTTATTCTGCCCACATAAATCACATTAAGAAAGTTTCTTACTTTCACCTCCGTAACATATCTTGTGTTTGCTCCTTCCTCTCCTTTTCTAATGCTGAGAAACTTGTCCGTACTTTTATCATATCCTGTATCGATTATTGTAACTTGCTGCTGGCAGGTGCATCTTCTAATCTTATATCACAGCTCCAGGTGATTCAAAACTCTGCTGTAAGAGTCCTTCACAAACCAGCAACAGTGAGCACACCACACCCATCCTGCTTCGCTTTCACTGGCTTCCTTCTATTAATAACCTACAAAGCTTTAAATGGCCTTGCACCAGACTACATCAGTGACCTTCTAAATCACTATGCTCATGTTTGCCTATTAAGGTCCTCTGATTCTGGTAATCTTGTTGTGCCTCACACTAACTTACACTCTATGGGTGACTGGGCCTTTAGCTCCATAGCACCCAGATTTTGGAATGACATCCCGAAATTAATTAGATCAGCTGACTCCATTCATTCTTTTAAAAAACAACTTAAAACTCATCTATTTAGGAAGCCTTTTAAATTAACTTAACATTCTGCCCTTTCTTTCAGTTTACCTCACTGTCCAGGTGCTCAGGATAATTTGTGTGTCTGTTATATCACAAATTAGGTTATTTGTTAGGTTTTTCTTTTAGTATTGAATTTAGTATTTTACTGTGGTTTATTGTCCTTTATTCTATTTAATGCTTTGTTACCTGTTTCATTGTTCTATTCAGGAAAACATTTGTATCCAATGTTACATATACCCTGCTGTTTTTTTTCTAATACTCTGTGAAGCGCCTTGAGCATGGGAAAGGCACTATATAAATAAAATGTATTATTATTATTATTAATTCTTATTCTAATTTTAAAGTTTTTAAAAAATTGTACTGATACTGTTTGTACTCTATTGTCATCCCATACTGGTTGTCTACTCCTACATACAGCTAGATTACTTATGCATATTTAGCAGATAGCTTTATAAAGCAAACAAAACACATTTGAAGTACTAGTAATAACAATATGTATTTCTATAGGACATTTTCGTATATGGGGTATAGCTTAATGTGCTTTAGATCAGTGGTCCCCAACCTTTTTGACAGCAAGGACCACTTTATTAGATGCAAATTTTTCCACGGACCGGTTGGGGGGGGGTTGGTTGTTTTGGGGCAGTTTTATACACAATTTACATAACATTTCTATTATTATTAAAGTTATTAAGCAGTTCGCATACGTTTGCAATCTGAGATTTTTCTTCTTTTTTTGCATATAACAAAGACATATGCTTTACATTTGCCAATCCAACAGATTGCACATCACAAACATTAACACTGCTATCTTTTTTTCGTGTCTGCTGTTTCTATAGGAGGGTGACAATGAGTTAAATTCCAATGGATGTTTTTCAAATGTTGACAAGTAATAAGCAAAAGGAATCACTGAAAACCACAGACAACAAAAACAGCAAAAAAAAAAAAAAACAGTACGAGGAAAGTGATTTTTTTACAATGTTTCTGTTTGGGGATTGTTGTGCAAACGTGCACAACTGAGCATGCGACCACAGATCTAACTGCTCTGTGGATGATTCGTTCAAGCATTTCAAGGTCACTTCGTTGTAATGAAAGCATCTGTTGAATGTACTTCGTAGTAACGTGATTTCTATAGACTCATGTCATATGGGGAAACTGTCGGGACCATAAAAATACTTTGTTGTAATAGTCTCTCACCTCGGCCTCTCTCCTCTCTCTGCACCGCTGCAAAGCCCCGCCCGCCAAGCGTTCTGAAAAGTCTGAGTGAGTCGCCGTTGCCAGCAGTTCTCTTGCGGCCCGGCTGTCAGACGGCTGCGGACTGGTAGTGGGCCACGGACCGGGGGTTGGGGACCCCTGCTTTAGATAATGTCAAAGAAATAGTTAAAGGAAATGAAAAACATGTAAAAATAATGATGAATAATAAAAAAATTAATCAGTACAGGCTTATATAATATAGATATATAATTAGTAGAAAAGGTAGAGTCCTTATGTATAATATTGTATTGTATGTCTCTAAAGATGAGAATGATGATAAAGTCAGATGGCCGGGAGGACAAAAACAACCCAAAAAACTCCAGATTAACTAACTAGAGAAAAAAACACAATCTGTAGCCTCCACTGGGCATTCTGACTAACATCAATGTTCTTAAGTCATTCCTCATTGTTTCCAGGCTTTGTTCCAGAGGTATCCCAGAGGATACCTTTTGATAGTGTGCATTATGAAGGGTACTGTGTAAAATAAAAATTAAATTGGAATTTAAATACTAAAATATTAAAAAAAATAAATAAAGTGAATTAAGGGATTTAAACAATAGCATGGTAGTTCTTCTAATAATTCCTCTCAGAGCCTTGTTGATACATTGGGAAGTGTTGTCAGATTGCAGATCCTGGGTTCAGTTCCCATGCTCAGATATTTTTTTGTGTGGAGTTTTCTTTCCCATATCTCCAAAGAGGTGCATATTAGGTAAACTAGTTCCACTGTAGGTGATTGTCACCTTAACACCAAAAACCATCCCATCCCCCCACCCCTGCTCCCCCAAGACAAGTCCTAAGAATGGCCACTCACAGGAGAATATGTATTCATAAATATACTATAGCATAATGTGCCCTTTATAACAATAAACTGCACTTAATTCAGTGTATCAAGTGTTTGCATATCAGTGCATTGCTTAGCCCTGCTACCACAGAGCCACAACATTCTGTTTACAAAGTAAAGCTAATGCATTGTGAGCATGGATTTGGCATTTTCTTCTAGAATCAGCATTATTTATCCCAAGTTAGATCATTTTTCTCCCATATTCCAAAGGTGTGCAAGTTACATTGATGAGTGACTGGCCTAATATTAGTTAATGTGAATGTGTGTATAAGAGTGCATCATATCCTGGAATAATTTCTATATTTTATCTAATTTTACTAGTATGATATGTAGCTATTTTGTAGTGGAATAGGCAGATTTTTAAAACGAACAAATTCATGAATATCTTCTTTGTAGGAAAGACATATCCAAGAGTCTTATGAAGGTCATTAAACTAGAGATATTTAATAAAAATTCTAAATCTTTCCATTTTAATAAAGCACTGATTCTAATTAATTTGTTTCTCAAAGTATCTTTTCAGAATTTCTCGAAAAAGGAAATTAGTCTTTCTCTGGTCAAAATGTCATAAAATTTTTTAAAATTGCATGTTCTTATATGCACTGTAAAGAAGAGACAAAACATTGTCAAAGGGATCAGGCTACCACCCTGGTGAGCCTGTATAACTGAAAGAAAATTGCAGTGAAAACACATGCAACAAGTTGCGTGTAATGTCTTTGCAGACAAGATCCCACGCTTGAACTGCCTCAAAATGGCTGAACTTCCTGTCATATGAGTTTCGGGCAGGAAGGGGCAGGTCCAGGAGGGTGCATAACGGAAGTGACGTCAGTGGCAGAACAGCTATCAGTCTCCTGTTCTACAGAGAGAGGAAGAAAGAAGACATTAGAACACAGTACCAACCCTTGGTTCAGTGGATAATTACTATCACCAGAGCCCTTAAGCTGTTTCCTAAACACATGCACATGACAACACTCACTGATTAAATTATTAGGAACACCTGTACAACTCGCCTGCTTATTCATGTACATATCTAATCAGCCAGTCATGTGGCAGCAGCGCAATGCATAAAATCATGCAGATACAGATAAGGGGTTTCAGTTAATGTTTACATCAAGCATCGGAATGGGGGAAAAATGTTCTATCCATGATTTCGACCATGGCATGATTGTTGGTGCCAGGTAGGCTGGTTTGAATATGTCTATATTATAACTGATGATCTCCTGAGATTTTCACACACAACAATCTCTAGAGTTTACTCAGAACGGTGTGAAAAACAAAAAACATCCAGTGAGCAGTAGTTCTGTGAGCAGAAAAGCCATGTTGATGAGAAAGATTAGAGGAGAATGACCAGACATGTTCAAATTGGTAGAAAGACTAAGGTAATTAAAGTAACCACTCTTTACAACTGTAGCAAGCAGAAAAAACCTCTCAGAATAAACAACATGTTGAAGCTATAGGCAGATGGGCTATAACAGCTATAGACTACGTCAGGTTCCACTCAGTGTCAGCTAAGAACAGAAAGCTGGGCCTGCAGTGGGCATAGACTTACCAAATCTGGACAGCTGAAGGCTGGAAAAATGTGGCTTAGTCTGTTAAATCTCAATTTCTGCTGAGGCACACACAGGTATGATCAATTTGGCACCACAATAAGAATCCATTAACCCATCATGTCTTGTGCTAACAGTCTAGAGTGGTAGTGTAGTGGGGAATGTTTTCTTGGCACACTTTGGGCCATTTAATACAAATCGATCAATCATCGCTTGAATGCCACAGCCTACCTGAGTATTGTTGCTGACCATGTGCATCCTTTTATGTCCACAATTTATCCATCTTCTAATAGCTATTTCTAGCATTATAATGCACAATGTCACAAAGCAAAAGTCACCTCAAACGGGTTTCAGGAACATGACAATGAGTTTTAGTGTTCTTTCCAGTCACCAGATCTGAATCCAACGGAACACCTTTGAAATGTAATCAAACAGGTGATTCTTCGCATGAATGTGCAGCAGACAAATCTACAGAAATTGCATGATAAATGGGAGGCCTTACCCAGTATATGCATAATATTCCTAATAATTTGCTCAGTGAGTTTGTGGTCACACAGTAAATACAGTATAATCCAGTCTACTATAATTATTTTTTTTTTACAATCATCTCTGTGGGCTTTTGGGGATGTGAATATTACTGTTCAGTTTCACTTCTGTTCTTAGTGTCAAAATATAGCCCTCATATAGTGACCTTATTTTCCTGAGTAGCAATAGTTTCTTAGGAGTAAATAGTTTTGTATTCCACAACTGAAAGCTGTGTTTATCATGATGCTTTCATTTCACTGCTTAACAAAACACTGCAGTTCCCTTTCTTCGGGGGAAAAAAGCCATCCTTATCGAATTGGAACAGAAGGCTCCCAAATGATTTGCATTTTGTGTGAGCCAAATGAAAACCCTGCGGATCTGAAGCCACATAGCACCAACATACTATGTCCCAGCAAGGGACCTATACCAGCTACTTATCATAAATACTTTGTGCTTAGAGAAAACCCATCCTTAAATTTGATCACAGATTAGCTAAAGAAAAAAAAAATCTTCTGGCTTGGTTGTTGTGCATTAATAGATCCCAGGGGTACCCTATCAATTTAGGTTGCATGCACTCGGCAAAATATGTTCTTTCCAAAAGAATGCATATTCATTTATATTATTTATTTTTAGATTTTAATTGTTTGCATTATGGGAGGTTGTATTAGCTTATTGATAAATTAAGATGATTTGGCTGTGCCTTTTGGAAATGTTACTATTCAATATTTTTAAATAATCCAATTATAGTTATATAACTATAACTGCACAATTTATACATGTACTATATATACATAGAAACATTCTCAAACCTAAGTCAGAGTCATGGGCTGGAGCCTATTATGACAACCTTGAGTTCAAGTTGAGTCAGTCCACTGTAGAGCTCTTACACACTCCTGTGTCTGGGGCAGTACATGGACACCAACTTACATAAACTGTGATATCTTTTGAGAATAAGGAGGAAATACAGGTAATCTAAAGGAATGACAATGTAGATATAGGAGGAAAGTGCAAACTTCACACAAATAAAGGCCGACCGTGGAATTTGAACTGAGAATGTTGGTCCTATGTGTATCAACCCTGTGTGTACTCAGTGCATTAGAAATTCCTAGAATTGTGCATTTACTGGGGCACACAGTATAATTATAATGCTATAGTCAATTTGTTTTATATATCTATTTTTGTATTGTCTTTTCACATTCCGGCATTTAGTAAAACACAATACAAAATAATAAATGTCTTTATGCCTTATATGGACTTGTCTAAATAATGGATGCCTCTTTTTATGTGTAGGTATAGCTTTCCTGCTGAATTTTCTTTCAGCAATCCAAAAACACTCAACAAAATCTAACTTGAAATTGTATTTCGCAACACAGTCACTACCCATGAACTTTTACCACAATTAATTTCCTGAAAGTAAACTTATTAGCACTGATCATGGTGAGGCCAGTTACATCTCACTCCCAAACTTATTTGGTTTATCGCGCCCCTTTTAAAAAAAAAAAAAAAAAAACTTTATTCGGCGCCCCCCTGGAAATCTATTATCTATGCCCTGAGCAGCTCTACATGATAGGTACATATAATAGAAAATAGTATGGAAATCGAATCAGACAGATACAGAGATAAATTTGCTTTTTATTGTACATGTAGTAGAAATTTTTGATGTTTATAAATAAAACACTGGAACTGAAATTTTAAAACTATTTACTAAAATCAGCAAAGGAAACTAAATTGTAAACAGATCAAGTTGGAACTGAAAATTTAATAAAATAATTAAACATAGTAAATAGCAATCAGTTGTATTAAAAACAGTCCTAATGAAAAGGATGAGCCTGGTGTGCGGCTACCAATTTATTGATATTCGTGTTTGTATTAGTTAGCAGCATTCTTAAATCGCCGCACTCAGCTATTTGCAATTGGTCTCTTTTTTTTAGTAAAAAGATTTCTGAATGCTCTGAGCCCACGTTTCACTAAATATGATGATGGAAATGCAATTAAAAACTTTACTATAGCCCACAATCCAGAATAAAGTATGGGCATCTGCTTTTGCAATCAGAACTGTTGGTATCCATTTTTGAATTTGAACTTCAATTCCTCATTTGTTGTTACTTCTCTCAGTTCTTCTTGTAATTGTAAAGATTCTTCTGTGTGTGTGCTTGAATACTGGTCCAAAACCTAATCAGGTATGTTCATTTTAAGAATACCTTCATATTGTTGGTGGAAATCACAATGGTGAACCTTCAAGATACTGTAGATGTGGAAACTGGCTGAATTTTCCTTGTTCTAAGTTTTGTTTGTACAAGAGAAGTTTTGACACAAGTGCAGAAATAACAGCTTTAGTTTTTATTAAATTCAGCTCATCTCCTTGGAGCTGAAGAATTGTTTCACTGACTTTGTTAAACAAATCGGTTAAATAAGCTACAGTATGTCACTTTTGAAATTAATCAAGTTGGCTCGTAAAGAATCATCTGTTTTTTAGAAACTCTAGCACTGAGTCAAAGAGCTTATAGAATAGATTCACACTGGCACCCTTTGATAGCCAGTGAACTTCTGTATGGAGCAGGAGGCGATTGAATTTTTTATCATTTCCAATACAAAGTTGTCCAAACATCTGTTATTCAATGAATGACGTCTGATTTTGTTGACTGCTGTAATTTCATAATGCAATGACCTATGTGGGCAATCACTCAGGTTTTTGACAAATAAATGATGATGAATCACAAAATATAGCAAAACACATTATCACTGTGTTTTTTAAATATACAATAATAATGCAAAGGCGCCATATCATTGCTGGAGCACCATCGGTAGTAACTGACAAAATATGATTCAGAGGGATTTCTTTTTCTTTAAAAAATTCTTCCAATGCATGAAATATTGATTCTCTTTTTGTGTCAGTTAGTAATTTTAGCAAAAAATAATTCTTGGCAAATTTTTTCTTCATTTATATCTCGTACATATACTAAAAGTAATGCGTAATTTCCTGGTAAAGTAGCCTCATCAAGCTATACAGAGATCTGGGTTGTTTTTAAATAATCAAATAATGAGTCTTCAACATCCTGGACCATTTCATCAATTCTTTGTTGCACTGTGTTAATGCTCAACTGAATTTTCTTTATGATATCAGATGCTGGCTTGTACAGTACAGTGCATATGGCCTCACTAACAGTTGGTAGGATTAGTTCTTCACCAATACTATGCGGTTTTTCCAATTTACAATCCATAAGGAAATGTTGTAAGTGGCGCACAACCCATCATCTTATTTGAATTGTGCTGAAAACACAGCTGCCAATGTTGGTTGTTTCAAAAATTTTTCTTTACCTTTTTCATCAGCTTGAACTTTAAGTGTTCTGCTAGTCCTGAAGGCTTTATAGATTCATTTGGAAAAACTTTCTGGCAAATTAGGCACATTGGTAATGTTTTTTTGCACGCTGCTGAGTAAAACCGTATTTCCAATATTCAATATTATATTGTCTACATTTCCTCTTGGGTTCATCCTTGATATTATCTGTAAAAATAGTTAAATTTACAAAATTGCTAAAATGCAAATTTATCATATACCTAAACCAAAATATTTTATTAAATATGAAAATACTCGCATATAAACTGCTGTTTTATTGGAACAAGAAGTTGCTTTGCATGTTATCTGTGTAGGTTAGGTACCGACTAGACATCCAATATCCACTAAAATTATTAGGTACTTATTGTACTTGCACTACATCAAATTATGAACTGCATGTCACACAATTCAGAAACATTCTAAAATCATATTGTGTATTTATAGTATTGTACAGTGAACAAGTCATAACATGCACATGTCCCTACCAATGCGTTCTGTGATTTATCGCATAAAATCCCGATCTCTTCACCCACCAACACTTTGCTTGTTTAGACCTGTTGCCGATTGCGACAATGCATGATTGTATATGTGCATATTTAAGTGGAGAAGTATTTAAAAAATTTTTAATTATACCATTTTTTTCAGCACTTATGCTTTATGCTCTCACTACCCCCATACTATTATTCAACACTCCCCTTTTGCTCCTGAAGCCTCTACCACCTCCCTGGATCGTTCCCCACTTTGGGAATTACTCCTCTATAGTAACATCCCAGGTCAGAGAAAGTTCTCAGACATCCAGCAACACTCCAAAGTGGCCTATGAACTACTGCATAGTTTCCTACCTCTTTGTGAAGATATGTGGTGCATATAATTTATTTATTGGCTGCTTACACTATGGTTTTATCAGTAGTCTCTTGTTTGCAATGAAGAGAACTAAGCATAAGCCTACAACTCTCTCAGCAAAATCGACTTTGTCTAGGCACTCCATTAATATCGCTTGTAGGGCATCATTTCCTGTATAAAAATGCTGATGCCCCATCAGATGTCTCTTATTGAATGTACATGTTAATGGAAAGGGTTTTCTCTCCTGTACCATCTTTGAGAGTTTTTTTCGTACATTCTGCTGGGTAAAGATTTGTTAAGTAAGAAATGTATGGAATAAAGCCCTTTAAACAAAGTAAAGTGACCCTCTTCTCCTGTATATGCAGCTTGAAGGCTATCGGAGCATAAACCCTAAAGAGGAGTAGTTAGAGTCATGGGCTTGTATTTGTTTTAAATCCCACATCTCAAGCAGGGACTAGGAGAACAGTGTTGTGTTGTTCACATCCATGTCTCCATGTTGATTAATGAGAATGGAAATGCATAGCTACTGTGCAGTGATTAATGGTACCAGTAAGACACAGCAGATTATGGATCAATGGTTTTAAGCTTTTTCGTCAATGCACCAGGGACAAAATGGATGGATTCATGTGCTGGCCCTTTTATACTCAATCATGAATGGACTAATGCATAGTATTTCTAATGGGGGGAAAACATGATTCAAAGGTTATTTTGTGGCATATGTGTTTTCAAAGGAGGTCCTCTAAAGGGACCTTTTTAACTTTGTTTGCTCTGGCCTAAACACAAGCAAATAATTTAATAAATAATACAGTAAGTCAAAAAAAGTAAAGGCGATGTTTGAGCTTCACTGGACTAAGAAGAAGAAAGCACTTATAATGTACTCTCAAAGGCTAAGGGAATTAAGTCTATTTAGTCTTAAGCAGAGAAGGCTGCATGAGGACATGAACCAAATCTTTAGAATTCCCAAATGCATCAATTAAATCAATTAGAATTAATTTAAATGAAATGTGAAACATGTATCTGAGGAGACCAGTGGAAATTAAGAGAAGGTGTTTTTACCACAAGATGAAATATTGAGACAGCTTAGTCATAAGTAAACCAAATTACTTTGATGGATTTTGTCCCATTTGTAAAACCTGTTGCATTCTTCTTTTCTTTGTGTTAAAGGTACCTTATTTACAACTGTATGCTTTTATTCTCAAGAGTCTTTTACATTAGAGTTGCAAGGTGCTGAAGTCTAACCCATCACCACTTGGCAAGAAACAGCCTTGGACAGGATTATATCCATACACAGTGTCATTGTCTACTTTTGCCCCATACACACCCAAAAACACACGCACATAGAGCAGTTCACCAACACATGCACGTTTTTGGGGATTTGGAAGAAAAACCTGTGCTCACAGTGGATGGACCACTAAAAATGTGTCTTTTAAAAACTTTGTGGTACTTAACACTTATTAATTTCTCTGGTGGGTTTAGACAGGTAAAAGTAATGTACAGCATTGTAAAATCGGGTTTAGATTACAATTGTTTCTTTTGAATGCTCATATTTATACATATTTCTTATGCCAATCAATTACTATAAAAGACAACCTGTACAAAAGTTGTTGAACAAGACCTCTATGCTAGACTACATTCTTCTATTTTTTTTTACTTTGCCTTCAAACCTATCTAGCCATCTCTGTTAAGGGGTGAGCTCAGAGATATGAAGGTGGATGAACCCTAGTGTCCTGGATCATCTACTATCTGTCAAGCAGACCGCAGTTTGCGAGATCAATTGCCGAGTTTCTTATACAGAAGTGAGCAACACTGGAGCACCACAAGAAATTGTCCTGTCACCTTTTCTCCTTACACTGTACACCTCAGACTATAAATATAACACATATAACAAATATAACTCGATACCTATGGGGTCTATTGATAAGGGGAATGAGGCAGAGATAGGAGTCGGGTGGGGAACTTTGTTTCTTAGCGTAGAAAGAATTGTCTGCAACTAAACATCAGCAAAACCAAGGAACTGGTTATTGACTTTAACCGCACCTAAGAGCCACTAAGTCCTGTTGCTATTCAGGGAGTGGATGTAGATGTGGTGCACTTCTACAAGTACTTGGGAGTCCACATCAATAGCATTTCAGAACTATATAAGAAAGGGCAAAGCAGGCTCTTTTTTCATAGGAGACTGTATTCCTTTAATGTGGGTAGTGACATCCTTTGTATCTCCTACAACTCTGTGATGGCCAGTGTGATTTTTCTACGGTGTGGTGTGCTGTACTGGTAACATCACTTCAAGAGAAGCCCACCAGATCAACAAGCTAATTAAAAGAGCAGGCATAGTTATGGGATGCACTCTAGACCCCCTGGAAGTAGTAGCAAAGGAGAGAGTTAAAAACAAAACTGAGCAGCATTGACCAATGCTGCACATCCTCGCTCGGACACACTAACACTGAAGACTTTTAGCCAATGAGTAGCAGAAGTGTGTTAAGAAACAATACTTGGGAGTTTATGCCAACAGCAATATGCCTGCATAATGCCTGACTGTGACTGTGACCGTCAAGTTGAAATATTTTCGTTCTTCTTAATTTCCTTCATTGTTAGTCATTCTGGTGTATGTTCAAACTATAGTGTGTGTACATATATATTTATTTATTTAAATATTTTCTGTAAAAAGCCAAATTTCCAACTGTGGACAAATAAATTTCTATCTACTTTGTAATCAATTTAGAAAAAGTCTAAATTAGTGAAAGCCATCCTAATTCGAGGTGTTCATAAGAAAATCAAATTATCAAATACCCTTATAGTATCAATTCAGTTTTATTATGCTAATGCTGACATTATTCTACAACCTACAATATGAACTGTTATTTGCTTTTCTGTTTGTTTTGAAAATACATTATATGGGTATCAAATAACTCAATATTGAACAAAATTAGGTAAGGGACATGGTTGCATCAAAACTCAGTGTCACTGTGTAATAGTTATTTTCGAAATTTTCCCACTCATAACATCCAGTTAGAAACTTGTGTCTTCCTTATCTCCCATTGTACTTGAATGTGCACAACTTGACCACAATATAGAAAAGGTCTGCAAAAGTAACAAGGCAACATCCACCTTTGTAATGTTTTTTTTTTTTGAGCTGTAAAACATAATGCAAGATTCTTCTAAGTTGATTTCAAAAGGACAGAAGGGGTAGAAAGTGCTACAAATACTTTAAAAAGATTCAGGGTGTTCATAAGAACTGTAATGATTTACTTCATGAGGTAGAAGTACTTAAGAAACAAGAATAGTTCTGTCCAGTATTTGAAATATTAAATTGTTTGCATCAATTTAAATGTCTAAAGTCTAAATAACTTTGATAATGGTCTATAGATGACTAGATTCTTAGTAAATGATCAAAAATAAAATCACATACGTAATCATTGATTTAAAATAGTCTAAAATGATACTCCTTATGGTTGTGTTTGAAATTTGTCATTTTTAACCTTTGGCTGTAGAAGTGGCTCTTAGAGGGCTAGGATTACTGGAAATAAATCCAAAATATTATGATATTCGTGAATAGCAGCCTTACAATAATAACATAAAATGAAACTGACTGTTTTACTGATCCCATTTTTTTTTTTTTTTTAAGTTTAGGAACAGGAGTGACTTTCCCATTCCTATCCCATTAGGGGGTATAACTCAGGGGTTGGTTGTTGTGGCATTTATGACTTCAAATCTTTCCAATCGCTTTTGCTAAAGACCTTTATTAATTTACTCTTTATCATAAGTGTGTAATTTGCTCCACAAAATATGGTCTAAAATAGCCTGAAAATGAGAGTTCTTGGGGTCTACACAGCCAAAAATTTAGGTGAAAACCAGAAAGCCTGACATTCTGCATAACTCGATATCAAGATGAGTTGAACGGTATAAATTATATTTGGAGATTTTCTTGTATTGGTGAATCAGGAGGTGCTGGAAAAGAAAAACAGAAGTGATTTCAAAGTGTTCATAAGTAATTCTTATGAACACAATAAAACAAAATGCTAACTACTTTGTATATTAAACTGGCAACAACTGATGCAAACCAATGTAATAATTAATATGGTTGATAAAAACAAGTATTGTTAAGTCTAATGTTAACTTGACTTTATATGAAGAAGGAGGAACTAGTTATTCCAAAGTCATTCAAGGTCATGTAATAAAGACAATAATAAATGACTGACCTGTCTCCAGAATTAGCTTCTGTTTCCTTTCTCAGACTGGACATAACACCAATGCAGCATGAAAAACTGAGGGAGCCATCCTTGCTCTATGCAGTGCAATATCCTGCAATTAATTAATTATACGGAAATTATATTTATGTGCTGTTTGCACTATGTCTGAGTTGTGGGAGTAACTGTTATGTATTTGTAATTTTGTTATGAGCTGTCTTACCATTGACTCCTTCGGGAATTAATCAGGTATACCATATTGTAATATAAAGAAATGGCTGTGAGAAATAAACTGATGAAAAGTGATACACAAAAGGTAATTCCTATTTACTTAATGATTTTAAATGGAACTGTTTTGTTTTGTTCCTCTATCTATGAATTTGTCTACAAATATACATCCTTTAATATATTTTTCTCTTCTATCATACTTTTTTGATTTGGATATGAACATTTTCAACATCTCTTTGCATTATGATTATATGGCTGTCTCTTCACTAGTTCAAAGGTTAACTTTTTCCTCTTGCTGTTTATTGTCAAGTTTTTTTGCCTTTGGAGTTCATTTAGTTAATCCATCAAATTTAGATGAATATTACAAAACTATATTTTATATGTATTGTAGAAATGTTAGCTTTGATTGCTTTAACCTTTGAGTTGGTTTCAAAATCAAATTTAGTATTCAATGGATCTGTAATACTATGTAGCACTGAGCAGTATATATGTTAGATTATTTTATGGAAGATTAAATAATTTAGTTTTTTCCCTAGAATAGCATTTAATCCCTTGATAATACATTGTTTTAGTTTGCACCTCTGGATTGTGATGATAATTGTCACACTCTTGGCTGTCACTGTCAGCTTAATTTATTTTGATTTAGCTAATCTAAGTTGAGTGGTATTTGCTAATCAAGGCTTTAACCTAATTTATTTTCAGTCACATTCTAGTAGTCTATCTCCAGTTTTCACTGTGACATTTGCAGTTATAAATGAAATTAATCAAATACAGCATTGTTAGCAAATTACATGTTTTATAAAGGTTTAGTTAATGTTCAGTCTAGAGTTTTCTTGTTGTTTCCCTAGAAAGCATTTAAAGAAATATGTTTAATATGTGCCTCAAAGAGTTATTCCTTTGCCTTTTGTTAAATTGCTCAATATAGGCCTAGTGGAGCCACTTTTAAAAACTAAATTTTGTATTGTATACTGTTTTGTTAATTACAATATATACAAGCTTAATTTTGCAACAAAAAGTTAACTGACTTTATTGTACTTATTTGGATATTTTACTAAACATCAACTTCTTTATTCTAACAACTTTATATTTTAGTAGTATAGAATGTATCTTGTGCCTGTTCACCCTCTGTGTGGTTATTTCACATTACCACTGTGCCCACTATGGGGCTATTTTTTGAGTACTTCAGCAGCTCTGTCTGGCAATGTTGATAATTTGAAAAGAGAAAGACATATTTGAATTGGTAGATAGGAATGAGGAAGGGGGGAAGAGCACAGGGTTTTAATCATATACATTTCCAGACCAATGAATGAGGGATAGGCAGGTCTTCAGTTTTAAAGACTATTGTTTGAGCATGCTTGCAAGCCTTTCATGAGAAGATTTTCCAGAATGTGTTTATTTAAAAATACTTTAGGTAAAAAAAAAATATATATATATATGGAATATTGTGAGTATACAATTAGATATCTGACATATGGATAATTTCACAGAAATAAACTAAATTTTTTTTTTCTTGGGCATTTTATTGTTTGCAGTTTGCTGCATTTGTCCCCATAGATCCTACTGTGTCAAGAACTTTCTTATATCTGTTCTGTTAAAAAAATAAAAAACTTGAAATGAAAATTCTTTCTTGGCTATTGCTATAAACAACATGGGGTAAATAACAGATAAACAATTACCATTTTTGGGAAGAACATTCCTTTAAATGTGGTAAAAGTACAAGCAAGCAATAAAAATATTGATGTAAAAAGAAAGAAGTTAATAAAAGAAAAAGCACTGTAAATTAAAAATGGCCTGAAACAATGTAATCTAATTCATCTGTCTTCTTCTTCTTTTGTCTGTTTCTGTTAGTTGTTGCCACAGCAGATCATCTGTTTCCATACCTTCCTGTCCTCTTCATCTTGCTCTGTTACACCCATCACCTGCATGTCCTCTCTCACCACCCATAAACCTTCTCTTAGGCCTTGATCTTTTCCTTTTACCTGTCAGCTCCATCCTTGACATCCTACCCCCACTATACCCAGAATCACTTCTATGCAAATGTCCAAACCAATGCAATCTCGCCTCTCTGACTTTGTCTCACAATCATCCAACCTGAGCTGACCCTCTAATGTACTCATTTCTAATCCTGTCCATCTTTGTCACACCCAATGCAAATCTTAACATCTTTAACTCTTCCATCTCAGCTTCGTCTTCTGTTTTATGTGCTACTGTCTCCAATCCAGATAACATAGCTGGTCTCACTACTGTCTTGCAGACTTTCCCTTTCACTCTTGCTGATACTCATTTGTCACAAATCACTCCTGACACTCTTTTCCACCCGCACCACCCTGCCTGCACTCTCTTCTTCGCCTTTCTTCCACACTCCTTGTTACTCTGTACTGTTGATCCCAAGTATTTAAACTCATCCACCTTTTCAAACTCTACTTCTTGCATCCTCACCATTTCTCTGACCTCCCTTTCATTTACACACATGTATTCTGTCTTGGTCCTGCTATCCTTCATTCCTCTCCTCTCTAGAGCATATTTCCACCTCTCCAGGGTCACCTCGACCTGCTCCCTACTATCACTACAGATCACAATTTCATCCAGAAACATCATAGTCCATGTGGACTGTCTAATCTCGTCTGTCAATCTGTCCATTACCATTGCAAATAAGAAAGGGCTCAGTGCTGATCTCTGATGTAATCTCATGTCTGCCTGGAATGCATCTGTCACTTCTACTGCAGACCTCACCACTCTCACACTTTCCTCGTACATATCCTGTACCACTCTTAAATACTTTCCTGCCACTCCTGACTTCCTCATACAATACCACAGCTCCTCTCTAGACACCCTGTCATATGCTTTCTCTAAGTCCATGAAGATGCAATGCATCTTGCTAATCCTCACATTCCTTGTTAACCTAGCCTTCAATACTCTTTCCCATAACTTCATACCGTGGCTCATCAATTTTATCCCTTTGCACATCCCGCTTATTCTTAAAAATTGATACCAGTACCACCTTCCCCACTCCTCAGGCATCCTCTCACTTTCCAAGATTGCATTAAATAATCTGCTTAAAACCCCCTCTGCCATCTGTCCTAAATGCTTCGTCATAGCTGTTCTTTGCACTTCCTGATTCACTATCTCCAGATCATCCAACCTTCTCTCTCTCTCATTTTCTTCATTCAGCCTCTCAAAGTACTCTTTCCATCTGCTCAAAACACTCTCCTCGCTTGTGAGTACATTTCCATCTTCATCCTTTATCACCCTACACTGCTGCACATCTTTCCCAGCTCAGTCCCTCTCTCTTTAGCCGATCGGCACAGGTCCTTTTCTCTTCCTTAGTGTCCAACCTCTCCTACAACTCATCATATGCCATATGCTCTCTTCACCTTATGCCTTATCTCCTTGTACTCCTGTCTGCTTTCTGCAGCTCTCTGACTATCCCACTTCTTCTTCACCAACCTCTTACTCTGTACTCTGTTGTACTTCTCCATTCCAGCACCAGATTTCTTTGTCCTCCTTCCTCTGTCCAGATGTCACACCAAGCACACTTCTAGTTGTCTCCCTGACCACTTCTGCTGCAGTTCCTCAGCTATGTGGTAACTCTTCCCTGCCACCCATTGCCTGTCTTAACTTCTCCATGAACTCCACCTTACAGTCTTCCTTTTTCAACATCCACTATTTGATCCTTGACTCTGCCCTCACTCTCCTCTTCTTTTTGATATCCAACGTCATTCTACAGACCACCATCCTATGCTGCCTAACCACGCCTTCCCCTGCCACTGCTTTGCAGTCTCCAGTCTCCTTCACACTGACTCTCCTGCATAGGATATAATCTACCTGTGTGCATCTTCCTCCACACTTGTACGTAACCCTATGTTCATCCCTCTTCTTAAAATATATATTCACCATAGACATGTCCATCCAGTTCACAAAATCAACTGTCATCTGACCTTTTTCATTCCTCTCCTCTGTTCCCTTCAGCAACATGTCCATTGAAATCTGCTCCAATCAGCACTCTTTCTCCCTTGAGTACAGTCTCCACCACTTCATCCAACTCACTCCAGAAATCTTCTTTCTCATCAATTGTACACCCGACTTGTGGGGCATATGCACTAACAACATTCATCGCCACACCTTCAATTTCCAGCTTCGTAATTATCACTCTGTCTGACATTCTTTTTACCTCCAAAGAGCTTTTGACATACTGTTCTTTCAGGATAACCATCCATCCATCCATTATCCAACCCGCTATATCCTAACTACAGGGTCATGGGGGTCTGCTGGAGCCAATCCCAGCCAACACACGGTGCAAGGCAGGAAATAAAACCTGGGCAGGGCACCAGCCCACCGCAGTTCAGGATAACCCCTACCACATTTCTCCTCCCATTCACGCCATGGTAGAATAATTTCAACCCATATGTGATATAAGCACTTTGACAGTGATAAGCATTTTGAGCTACATTTTTTGTATGAAAATGTGCTATATAAATAAATGTTGTTGTTGATGATATACCTGTTTACTTCCCTTTCATCTAGTCTCTTGCGCGCACAACATATCAACTTTCCTTCTTTCCATCATATCAGCTCTCTTCTTTTACCAGTCATACTGCCAACATTCAAAGTTCCTACCCTCACTTCCACTCTCTTTACATTCTTCTTCTCCCCCTGCCTCCGTCTTCCCCCTCTTCTTCTTCTTCAGCCAACAGTAGCCCGATTTCCGCCGGCACCATGTTGGCTAACAATATTTGTGACAGCCGTTGTTAGCCAGTGCCTCGCCCGATCTAGTATGGAAATCTGTATCGTTGTCCACTATTGATCTGGCAAAATTTTACACCGGATGCCCTTCCTAACATAACCCTCCCCATTTATATGGGCTTGCGACTGGCACAAAGAAACACACTGATTTGTTCATCCACTGTGGCTGGGTTTAATTCATCTGTAATACTGAAAAAATATGTTAAAGGCAGTAGTGGTGCCAGCTTTTCCTCACCTCAAATAAGGGGCCCACAAATTCTCAACTGGGAAACCAATCTCCGCTATCAACCACCAACCTTCATCCTCACACCCCCCTTCCATAGGACCATCCTCTGACCGACTACCCCAAACCATTTATATAGAGGTGGGTGTGGGGGAGCTTTAGGGGAGTTTACTAAGAACTTGCCCTTCCAAGTTCAAAACAATTATTCCATCACTGGTCGCAGCACTCTCTGTAGATAGTCTGAACTGCTTAGTTAATTTTTTTCCATTTTTTTTTTGTTCAATTTACAGTTATAGCTGTACAACAAAGTCCACAAAGAATCACAGGAAGAGTTAACTAAATAAATCACAAATTCCCCAGATGGCACATTGCAGAAAACCAACATTGATATGGGGAGAATGTGCAAACTTCTCATAGATGATGTGCTGACCCAGATACAAACTTGTATCTCTAGACCTGTGAAGTAGTGATTTTAGGGTCTTTCCTATCCTGTCACTCACAAAATATTTCAACATCCATCTATTAATTACTTTAACCCCCTTATTGAAAGTTAGACATGTGAGAAGCTGGAGCCTATTCTGGTTGCATTTGGGGCATGAGGCAGATATTAATCCTGGATGGGCACAAGTCCATCACAGAGCACTCCCACACATAGCCAGTTTGTAGTCAGTAAATAATGTTGCATTCCTCATGTCTGTGGGATGTAGCATAGGAATATTTTCAATTCACTGCAATATCTTGTCACAAAAACAAACCAAAGACATTGGGAAGGTTTGGGGCAGCCCGGCTGAAAAACTGATTAATAAGAACAGACATGTTCACACGACCAAGTCCAAAACAGAACTGATTAACTGGAAGCAAGATGGCAGCTTTAAAGGCCAGTAGTGGAAGTGATGTCATCAGGACCAGAACTGGAAGTGATGTCGTTGGCTGCCCCAGAACCGGGCAGGATTTCCCAAGAATGGTCTGCAAGGGATTAAGAGAGAAAATTAGTACACTTTGCCACCCCCTGGTCCGGCGTGGAATTACATCTATTCAGGACATTTAGTTGTCCCCTAAACACGCGTGTGTAACAGGAAAGCCCAGACCTGTCGTGTTGGGCGACCTGCACCGAGAGTTTGTGAACGTGAGAGCATCGCCGTTGGTATGGAGAGAGCCCTTCCAATGAACGAGCGAGAACTTATAAGGTTGTAGATTAAGGAACTACCTAGTGACTCGAGGGTTGGACTCCTTGTGTAGGGCCACCCACTGTAGAAGTGTTTGGTCTGTGACAAGTGTAAACTCCCAACCCAGTAGGTAGTACCTGAACTGTGTAATTGCCCACTTGATCGCCAGAGCCTCTCTTTCCAACACCACATACCTGGTCTCCCAATCCAGCAGTTTCCGGCTCAGGAACATGATGGGGTGTTCAGCACCATCAACATATTGGCTCAGCACTGCTCCTAGGCCTGTGTCCAAAGCGTCTGTCCGGAAGATAAAAGGAAGCGAAAGTCAGGTGCTTTCAAAACAGGTGCCGACATCAGGGCCCATTATAAGTCACTGAATGCAGCTTCTGTCTTATCGGTCTATACCACAATGTTTGGAGCCCTCTTTTTTGTTAAATCACTCAAGGGCGTAGCTCTCTCTGAAAACCGTGGTACAAGCTGGTGGTATTACCCGGCTAAACCGAGAAATGCTTGGACATGCTGCTTGGTTCGCGGATGGGGCCATTTCAAAATGGCACCTACTTTAGACCACTGTGGCTTCACAGTACCACGACCCACTAGGTAGCCCAAATATTTGACTTCATTTCATCCCAAAAAAACATTTTTTTGGATTGAACCGAAGACCAGCCTCACCTAGTGTCCGTAATACTCCTCGGACTTGCTGTAGGTGTTCCTTCCAGGTGCTGGAATAGATGACGACGTCATCTAAGTAGGCAGCACTATACATGCTATGGGTGTGGAGCACTTTGTCCACCAGATGCTGGAAAGTTGCAGGAGCCCCATGTAACCCGAATGGAAGGACACGATACTGCCAGTGCCCACTAGGGGTGCTAAACACAGTCATAACCTTTGCAGAGTCCGTTAAAGGAACCTGCAAGTATCCCTTGGTCATGTCAAGTGTGGTCAAATATTCTGCCTGTCTGAGCCATTCAAGGAAGTCATCCACTCGAGGCATAGGATAAGCATCAAATTGGGAGACCTGATTAAGTCGACGGAAGTCATTGCAAAACCTCCAACTTCCGTCAGGCTTAGAAAGCAAGACTATTGGACTGGACCAGGGACTATAACATTCCTCTATGACTCCTAACTCCAGCATGCGCTTGATTTCCAGCTCCACTTCAGCCTTCTTTGCCTCGGGAAGATGATAGGGGTGCCCTCAGACTATAACACCGGGTTCGGTGGGCAATCAGAGTGGTCCTTCCGGGTTTTTCATCTACCACATCCGGGACAGACGAGATAACTGCTTTGAGCTCTCGCCTCTGTCGGGGGTTGAGGTTAGAGCTGATGTTAAGTGTGTTGGTCTGAGCAAAGAATGAGGGGGGTGATATATCCGCTTGCTCGGCCGACGATTGGGCTGTTTCACCAAATAGTCAACGAGCCCTTTCCTCTCCTTAACTTCGTATGGTCCCTGCCAATGGGCAAGTAGTTTAGAATGGGAGGTGGGAACCAACACCATGACCCAATCCCCCGGTTGGAACTCCCGAAGCGTCGTGCCATGGTCATAATAGCGGGCCTGTGCTGCTTGCGCCTCCTCCTCAAATCTATCGCGTAATTGCGCAATATATTCCAAAACATTAGTCGAGGGAAGAGCCTCTCCTTCCCAACCTTCTTTCAAAATGTCCAATATACCGCAGGGTTATCATCCATATAATAATTCAAATGGTTAGAACCCCGACGAGGCTTGGGGGACTTCCCTGTAGGCAAAGAGTATGAGGGGGAGGAGTTGATCCCAAATCCTTCCGTCCCTGCTGACCACCTTGTGAAGCATCTGTTTGAGAGTCTGATTAAACCTCTCCACTAGACCATCGGAGGATGGTATACCGTGGTCCTTAAGTACTTTATTATGAGTAACTTGACCATTTTCCTGAACGTCTCAGAGGTAAACGCCGTCTCCTGGTCCGTAAGGACTTCTTTAGGGATTCCGGCTCGCGCAAAGACCCCTACCAGTTCCCGTGTGATAGCTTTGGAAGTAGCTGAGTGCAATGGAACAGCTTCTGGATATCGGGTCGCATAATCCACGAGGACTAATATATACTTATGTCCTCAGGCCAAGGGCTCCAGGGGTCCCAGTGTATCAACTCCTATTATCTCGAACGAGACATCAATCAAGGGAAGGGGAATGAGAGGAGCACAGTTCCTCCTAGGAATTTGCTGCAGCTGACACTCTGGACAGGAGATACAGAAGCGGCAAACCTTCTCATTAATTCCCGGCCAATAAAATCAGAGCTTAATAAGCTCTAATGTTTTCTCGGTGCCGAGGTGGACATGCATTAATGGACGAGCAAGATGGCAGCTTTAAAGGCCAGTAGAGGAAGTGATGTCATCAGGACTGGAACCGGAAGTGACGTCGGTGGCTGCCCCAGAAGCGGGCGGGATTTCCCGAGAATGGTCTGCAAGGGATTGAGAGGCCTTTTAGTTGTCCCCTAAACACGTGTGTGTGACAATCTATATGGTGTATAGGTATTTTAATCAGTATCTTAAGCTTTACTTATATATAATTAAGATTAATATATTAAGCCAAATTAATAAATCAATTAATTTAATCTATAGTCATCTACAGTATCAATAACATATATGAAAACAAAACACAAATCTGTGAGAAAATAAGCCTCTGGGGCCCATAATTAGTTGGCAAATGCAACTCAAAGTCTATATACTCTAAGCCAAATTGCCACTCAGTTCCTCCCTCGACATTCTTAAGTATACTATGCTGGCAAGAGAAAAGAGGAATTTGTAGACAGAGCTAAATACAAAGCAGCAGAAATGATCAAAAATATGCAACAGCATGTTTACTTTTCTGAAACGCACAAAAAGCTCAATTCCAGCAGACAAGTGCTGTGGATACCCTCACTTCCTTACTCCTCCATTGATGCTCAAGTACACTGCATCTTTTACTGGCTGCATTATGGCAGCTGTTAATGACACTGTGCAGTGGTGCATTTTCCTTTAACTGGACTGAGCAGTTTCTTTCTTCGCTCAGTCGGAGAGGGGTCCCTGCATTTGGCAATTTTTCCAGACTCTCTTCAAATAACTTAACTATCAAAAGAAACTTACAGCTACTTCAGTTTCTTATGATTGGTCAGCAAATACTGTAAAGTATACATCAAACAGAACTTATTTTGTGCAGTGAACTGATCTGCTCTACTAGCACTGTTTTTGTGCCCTTTAAGGCTGATTGCTTCTATCATTTATGGTCAAAGGATATGAGCAGAGCCTGATGAAATAGATAGATAGATAGATAGATAGATAGATAGATAGATAGATAGATAGATAGATAGATACTTTATTAATCCCAAGGGGAAATTCACATACTCCAGCAGCAGCATACTGATACAAAAAACAATATTAAATTAAAGAGTAATCAAAATGCAGGTAAAAACAGACAATAACTTTGAATAATGTTAACGTTTACCCCCCTGGGTGGAATTGAAGAGTTGCATAGTTTGGGGGAGGAACGATCATCTCAGTCTGTCAGTGGAGCAGGACAGTGACAGCAATCTGTCGCTGAAGCTGCTCTTCTGTCTGGAGATGATACTGTTTAGTGGATGCAGTGGATTTTCCATAATTGATAGGAGCCTGATGAGCGCCCGTCGCTCTGCCACAGATGTCAATCTGTCCAGCTCCATGCCAACAATAGAGCCTGTCTTCCTCACTAGTTTGTCCAGGTGTGAGGCATCCTTCTTCTTAATGCTGCCTCCCCAGCACACCACCGCATAGAAGAGGGCGCTCGCCACAACCGTCTGATAGAACATCTGCAGCATCTTATTGCAGATGTTGAAGGACGCCAGTCTTCTAAGGAAGTATAACCGGCTCTGTCCTTTCTTACACAGAGCATCAGTATTGGCAGTCCAGTCTAATTTATCATCCAGCTGCACTCCCAGGTATTTATAGGTCTGCACCTTCTGCACACAGTCACCTCTGATGATCACGGGGTCCATGAGGGGTCTGGGCCTCCTAAAATCCACCAGCAGCTCCTTGGTTTTGCTGGTGTTCAGGTGTAGGTGGTTTGAGTTGCACCATTTAACAAAGTCCTTGATTAGGTCCCTATTCTCCTCCTTCTGCCCACTCCTGATGCAGCCCACGATAGCAGTGTCGTCAGCGAACTTTTGCACGTGGCAGGACTCCGAGTTGTATTGGAAGTCCGATGTATATAGGCTGAACAGGTCCGGAGAAAGTACAGTCCCCTGTGGCGCTCCTGTGGAAGCTGAAGTACATGATCATGTTGTGGAGTAGCTAAAACTTAGACAAGCTGTTGCTGGGCATCAACATCCTTGCCTCTGCATTTAAATGAACATAGTCTTAAAACATAGTTACACTGCATATATTCTTGCATTTAAGACATGTCATTTATTTAAATTCTTTAATCAGAGCCAATGTATATAGTTGCATTTCATTTACATTCCAAGTTATGCAACTATTGGGGTGGCAGGGGTTTGAGAGTTTAGTTTGAATAAAAGCTCCAGAGAGCAAACTCCAAAATCCAAGTAATATCATTTCAAACTTTAGTTAAATCAAAAATCACAAAAAAGTGAAAAGAACATAATCCATCAACATAAAGAAGAGAGATTTTCTATTGAAGAGGTTACAGTCTAAACATCTACAGTATATCTTCTGTGCTTATACTGTAGTTACACCATTACTGAAGGATTCATGTATTTGTGCTATTCCATTTTTCAGAAAACTATATACCTTCTTACCCTGCCATTTCAAGTCACTAAAACTGAGTCACTACTGCTTAGGATTACAAGTTAATAGGTCAGGACCTACCATTTATAAGTTACCTTTGTTTTTGTTTTCTACTTAGAAAGTCAAACATTTTGTCATAACTATCCATCCATCCATTATCCAACCTGCTATATCCTAACACAGGGTCACGGGGGTCTGCTGGAGCCAATCCCAGCCAGCACAGGGTACAAGGCAGGAACAAACCCCAGGCAGTGCGCCAGCCCACCACAGGGCACACACACACACACCAAGCACACACTAGGGACAATTTAGAATCGCCAATGCACTTAACCTGCATGTCTTTGGTCTGTGGAAGGAAACCAGAGTACCCGGAGGAAACCCATGCAGACACGGGGAGAACATGCAAACTCCATGCAGGGAGGACCCGGGAAGCGAACCCAGGTCTCCTTACTGCTTCTTAAATGAAATTAACATTAGCAATAACTTTATAGTATTGGCTCTTACACTGTATATTTTTATTCTTCTTACTCTCTGCTTCAAAATAATTATTTTGGTATTAGTCCATTTCTTTGTCGATTTTGTATTTGCTTGTTTATTTTATGTGTCATACACTTACTCTCATGAAATGGAGCATTGCATAGTGAGCTTAATGACATTTATATGATGTCTATAGCAGTCATAGATCAACGATAACTAATAAGATATCACTCAGAGAGAAAGTAGGGATTTATTTTCCTCATGAACATCGTGCTATCAAAAAATGTAACAACGTATTGCAATAAAATATGCTTTGTGCTTATTTAGAACATGTGAAGTATTTATATATTTACAGTGGATTTAGTTAGTTTTCAGACCCTTTCATTGTGTGTATACATTTTTGTATTGCAGATTTAATTTTAAATGGATACTTTCCCATTTTTGCTCATCACTCTATACTTAGTAACCCATAATGACAAAGTGAGAACATGTTTTCAGAAAAGATAGAAAATTTGATAAAAATCCAAAACTGAAATCTCTCATTCATATAAATATCTAGTCCACTTGCTGTGGTAATGTGCATCCTGTTTGCTTTAATTACTTTTAATATATCTAGAACTTGATTGGAGTCCACGTGTGGCAAATGGAATTCATTGGGCATTGGTTAGAAGAGCACACTTGTGTATGTAAGATGCCACAATTTACACACTGTATGTCAGAAAAAAATTATGTTTATGGTAGAGTTGCTAAATGTAAGCCTCTTTTAATTAAAAGGAATATGGCAGCCTGCTTGGAGTTTGCCAAATGGCATTTAGAGGACTGTGAAAGCTTTAGGAAAAAGATTCTCTGGCCTGATCAGACAAATGTGTATCTCTTTGGGCAGAATTCCAAACACTATGTTTGGTGAGAGACCAGGCATAGCTCCTCACCTCCCTAACACTATCCCAACAGTGAAGCGTGGTGTTGGAAGCATCATGCTATGAGGATGCTTCTCAGCGGCAGGAACAGGGAAACTGGTCAGAACTGAGAGAAGGATGAATGCAGCCAAATACTGAGAGGGTGATAGAAAAAACCCTTCTGCAGAGTGCACATGACATCAGACTAGGGTGAGGGTTCACCTTTTAGCACACAGTGACACAAAGCAGATAATGCTGGAGTGGCTTCGGGACAAATTTCTGACTGTCTTTGAGTGGGCCAACCAAAGCCCAGACTTTAACTCCATAGAATACATGTGGAGAGACTAGAAGATGGTAGTTTACGGATGTGTCCCATCTAATCTAACAGAGTTTGAGAGGATATGACAGCAAGAATGGGATAAACTGCTTGAATCCATGTGTGCAAAGATAGTAGAGATTTGCCCAACAAGATTTAAAGCTGCCAAAGAGCCTTCTGCAAAGAACTGAATTGAAGGAAAAGTTTATTTTTCAAGTCAAAGTTATTTCTTCATAATCATAGTATATGTTAATTTAACATATGGAATTATATTCTAAAGTGAAGCATATTTTAAAAATAAAAAAAACACTAGCTCACTCTTGCATTTTATAATAAATCTAATAGGTTTTCTGGTTCCCAGTGTGAAAAATACCTTAACTTTTACCAAATACATTCACTTTGAAGTAGCAAAAGTATTGATGTTATTAAACATGCACTCCACATTTCTGAAGCATGCTTGTGACTACAAAAGTAAACTGAAAATAATACATTTTATCACAGATTCTTGGTACTATTTTCTTGAGGTAAGGATGTGTTTCTTGCTCACTTCTTTGCTTGCAGCAGGTGTCATGGGTGGAGTTATGACAACCTCCCTCTTCACCAAAATTTTATTCTGCATGTCAACATTGTACTTTGTACAAATCACAATAAATCTGAACTGATTACTCTGCATTGTATTTCTAATTAAAACTGTAGATTTTTGAAAGAGTCAGGTCATCTGCACATTGAGCTTTCAGTGGTGTGCCTTGCCAGAGTGCATAATAGAGCCCCAAGCCATGATGTACAACAGTCTAAACCAATTATGGAATTTTTTAATGCAGAATGGTTCATTTTTGCTGAGGATATGGTAGTAGAAGAAAGGTGGACAGTGGTTTTGAGTGAGCAAACTTTCTGGTACTTACTGATACTAATTAGTCCATTAATACCCAGGGAGAACATGCAAATCCTTTGAAAAACCTGGCACTGTGAAGCAGGAATTTCAGCTCTGTGATGTCACTTTACCTATGTTAAGACTTCAATAGTAAACTTACTAAACTTCAATCTAATTAAGACAAAATGTATGCCTATAATGTCTGTCCAGTTTCTGGCACTTGAGTCCTAAGTGTGTACTCAGTTTTTCTATCACTTGATCACTGAAACACATGTGTGAATTATGAAACCTGAGGCAGCAGGCAATGTCTTTGAAAAATAATGAAAAAAGCTTCCATATAGTGAAAGATTGTGAGGAATTGTGTGACTTTTTTTTGGGATTATTAGTTGAATCTTTATTTTGATTGATATTCTAGAAGCTGAAAAAACTATAAAGTGTTAGCTTGCAGTCATTGATCCCACAATGTGTTTAATGTGCTAGTGAACTATTAGACCATTTTTCAATTAATGGAATCAAGAGCCTTCATTTAACTAGCTTAACCAGAAAAGGTTTCCGATTTTGTAGCTGCACTCTTCCTACTTACTCACGCCATCTTCTTTCTGTATAATATACTACAACAAAAGAGAGCCACATCTATTATTAAGTAGGGGTTCCTTTTACTTACATTTAAATATTGGTTGACATTAAAAATACTGTGTGATGTAAACTTTCTGAATATGAAGTAGTAATAAAAGGGAGTACATACATTTATTTTTAAGTAGCTAAAATCAAAAAACAAATGCACAACTGCTCTTTTGTTTATGTAAAATATTCTCATTATTCAGCATTTATAAGATCTGGAATATGGCTTCACTAGTGAATTTGAGTAGAAGACTTTAAAACACTGCCCTAGGTGAGATGCTTTGTTTTTTTATTCATTTTATTTAACAGTTAAGAACTGTCTTTTAACTTAGACTGAATTATTTAAACATCATATTGTAAATTAGTATATCACTATGATGCTATAGTTCAAGCTAAATATAAAATGTTTTGAAAGTGACTCTCTGCGGAATGGGGCAACCAAATTATTACAGATTTTATTTGAAAGCACCAATAGAGCCGTTTTATTTCCTGTCTGGCCGTATATATTAATCCTCATAAATTCAAGTCTAATGTAGTTTATAATTTTAATATCACTTTATGGCAGCTTAAACATAACACTTATTCCCAGACTACTGTACATTGCAGTGTCTGGCTACCGTTTAGTTTCCAGACATCCTTTATTCCTGGCCAAGTCGGCTTTCTGGGGTCTGCTTGTCTGATACCACATGCCAGAAATGGTGGGGTTAACAAACTGTACTAATGAATTCTGTAGCCCAGCAAAGAGCTCTAATTAGTTAATGAGAGAATGAGCTCTCAGCTGCATTGTCCTAATTAGCAGTGAGAGAGGACCAGGCTGAAGTAATTGTGTGTCTCTTTCATTTTTTTCGGGTTGTGGAATAATTAACAGGTTTTATGTTCGCAGTCTCTTCCTCCTCACTAATCACATTTAGGTTGTGTTTTTCAGAGTACTTTATTTTTTGCTTTTTTCACAGAGAGAAAAAAAAAGATCATTATGACGTTAATGGCTCTTCTGAGAAAAGCCATTATACCTACTAAAATGTCACTTATTTGTGAGTTGCTTTTACATAAGGGAAATGCACGTGGGGGATTTTTTTTCTCCCTTCTGTTAATTTCAGAAGATAAGGCTGGTTTGTCTCATGGTTTTACACTTTAGTTTGGAATTGTTACGTGTAATATCTTAAAGATAGTAAGAAAGGGGGTTCTTGTGCCTTCTCAGAACATTTGGAATAATGCCTAATGAGCTACAAGCTTTAAAAATATTCCTCTTTATTTCCTTAACACATGGTGCCCCATACAAACACACAATAGTGATTCTCTGTCTAAAGAGGGGTAACTCATTCACCTTTCAGGTGCCATCAAGACAATTACCTTTCTCGTGTTTGTGTGTTTTGATTTCTTCTCTTTCACACGAACATCTCTGGGGTCATTGGAACTTCTGGTATGAGACCAAACTCTGACAGCCAAACCACAGAATCAGTTTCAGTCTTTGGAATTGGTCTTTTGTCACTCCAGAGGCAGCAGGATAGACCATTTGCTAGCTTCCTTTGGTACCTCAATAACTAAAGCTGTTTAAAGCTCTTAATGGGCCAAATCTCTCATGCAGCTTTTGGACTGAATGAATTCAGAAAAACAAGATGGTCCCTCTCTTGGTTTACTGTGTGCTGACATATATCATGGTGGTATGGACTCCTTCTAATACTCCCAGATCTGAAAAGGACATCTTAGTCCCAGTATAGGAACATGAGTGCTACCCTAACAAAAAGTATTCTGGCTTTTCAACACTCTGCTTGTCCTCCCATACTCTCTAAATAAATGATCCAGAACTCTGGGACTAGAGATCTGGATTATTCTGAACCTTCCTAAATAACCTCGTCCATCTCCATCTTTCTCTCTCCCAACCCCAGGGTATAGAGAATGCACTACATAGTGTAGTGCCCCCTGTTCTTACATTGGCATACACAATTTATGCTACCATTGCCAATTTGAGTATTTTTTCCTCAATTCTTGTGCCATCTTAGCCTGTTCTGTTTCATCCAGGTGCAACCCATTGTTCACACGTGAAATGTCTACAAACATGGTATGCTCAAAGAGTGTGTTTGTTTACAGTACATAATACATTTTCTTCATCCTCAACTGAAAGTGCATTATATAAATAACCTGCACAAAAAATGGGAATAGGTAATCATTGTTAGTTGAGTAAAAGTAAACATAGTATTTCATTAAAACTGAAAATGCAACTAAATCTTTGACATCCATAAACATAAGATCTTCTTGTTTATCTCCAGCTTTTCCCAGTTCTATGCACTGTCCTGATCCTCCTACCCAGTCAAAACTTTCTTTCTTCATTTGTTCTTTACTCTATCCATCCACTTACACCTCAGACTCCCACCACTTTCTCTTCCCCTATATTTCTATTACCAGCATTGTTTTGCCCACATGTCCAAACCACTTCCTACTTTCCTGTACTTTCTTAGATATTTCATCTACTTTTGTTGTACCTTTGATTGTCTTATTTCCTATTCTGCCCTTCTTTGTAAATCTCAACATTCTCATTTCTGCCACATTTAATTCTTTCTCTTGTACCACCTTTACTGCTCCATAAATCATTGTTGCTCTTACTATTATCTTAAAAACCTTACCTTTAACCCTCATCTTGATTCTTCAGTTCTTCCAATTGTTCCATCCCCATTGCATTCTGTGGGTCATCTCCTCATCCAGTTCTCCATCTTCGGCCACCATTGATTCTATGTACTTAAACTTATCCACTGTTTTCAATAGCTCCCCTTGTAGGCCAACCTCTGAACCCTAGCCATAATTAAAACTCAAATGTTCTGTTTTTTTCCCTATTTTTCTTCAATATTTTATTCTCTAAAGTCCTTCTCCATTTATCTCACTTCCTACCACTTCTTCCTTTCTGATACTATAAGACACAATGTTATCAGCAAAACTCATGCATCAGGGAACGAGTCTTATCTCATGAGTCAAAACATCCATAAACAGATCATTGAGTTAAGGGCTTAAAGAAGGTCCCTGGTGAAGACCTACTGCATCTGGAATCTTGTCTGTTACCCCAACACTGCTTCTAACCCAGGCCTTCACTCCCTCGTGGATATCCTGTTCAATCTTCACATACTTCTCTGCTACTCCTTTCTCCGTTAGGCATCTCCTGACCTTGTGACATGGTTTCCTATCATTTACTTTCTCTTAATCAAATTAACACCATATGCAAGCCTTTGTTTTTCTCAATGCTTCTTAAGGAGCTGTCTCATTGCTAAAGCTGCATCAGTTGTTTTTCTTCCTGACATCAAACTAAAGTACTCCTCACCTATGGTGATTTCCTTCCTGAGTCTTCTCTCTATATCCCATTCCCTGATTTTCATTGTGTGTGATATCTGCTTCATCCCTCTTTAGTTTCTAAAATCCTGAATTTTTCCTTTCTTCTTATATAAATGGGTACAATCATACTGTTTCTCAACTCCTTTGGTATAATCTCCTGTTCGTAGATCTTCTGCATTATATCCCACAGCACATCTACTCTTTCTTTCCCTAAACTCTTCCAGACTTCCACTGGTATTTCACCCAGTCATGTTGCCTTTACATTCTTCATTTTTTATAGTGCCTCCTTTACTTTCTTTCTCCTTATTTTTGGTACTAGTCCTTCATTTGGGACTCCATCCCTTAATTACTTCGTGTGGATTTTCTTTGTTCAGCACCTTTTCAGAATGCCCCTTTCATCTATACTTAATCCTCTCTTGCTTATATAAGACCACACCTTTCTCAGCTTTCATCTGCTTTATCTACCTAAAATCCTTCCCCTCCTTGTTTGTAGACTTCAGCATTTTAAAAATCATTCTCTCTCCCTTTTGTATCTCCAGTTTTTCATACATCTAAACCAAAGCCAGTGCATTGATTCTTGCTACTACCTTCTTTGTCTCCTTGTTTTTCTGCCTATACATTTCTCTATCTTCCTCCTTTCCCAATTGGTACCATGATATCTTTTCCCATTTCTAAGTCTTTAAGACATCCTCACTGTTTCCCCACCATGTCTCTTTATCCCCAAGTGGAGTTCTTCCTACCAAACACCTCATAACCTTCTATCAATACAGCTTTGAAGTTCTTCTCCTACTGTTGCTGTACACTCTCAAATGACTGCACTTCATTCAAACCTATGTTTCCAAACCTTTTACTAAGGCTCTTTTACCTTTTACTTCCTCTTTTAATCTCCACCACTTTATCCTTGGGGCTTCTTGCTGACACTGATCTCTTAGTCCATCAAAACAATTTTTTGCAACACTGACACACTTTCCTCATTTCTGGCTTTGCAACTCTTTAATGTGTTGAATATCTTGTTTGAAAGAAATAGTGTCTATTTGGCTTTCTCTTCCTCCACTACTGTAAGTCACAATCTGATTACTTTCTTCTCAAAAAACTATTAACAAATCAAATGTCATGTTAAAATCTACTGTCATTGCACCTTCTTCATTTCTTTTACCATCTCTCCTTGTTTCATGTACATTCTCTTCACTTTCCCAATTTAGATTTCCACCAATAATCAATCACCTTTTCTCCCTCTTGTGGTGCTTTATACTCTTCATCCATTTATGTTCAGATAACCACCTTCTCCTTTTCCTCACAGCCAACTTTAAGAGAATATGTACAAATGACTACAAGGCCAGGTTTGGTGCCCTTTACCCTATCACTCCTCCTATTCACACTGACAAGGCTATCCTTAAGGTCTTTGGGTATTACTATCCCTACACTATTTGTCCCTTGCTCATTCACTTTGCTGTATAACAATGTATGGCCTCCTCCCAATTCTCTTGCTTTTTTCCCCTACCATTTTGTTTCTTGCACATAAAAAACTCTTACCTTCCTCTTGTCCATCTAATCTGCCAACTCTCTTCCTTTCCCAGTCATTATCCAAACTTTCAGTGTCCCCACTCTTACTTTGAATATATCTTTCTCTTTCTCCTTTTCCCATCTTCATTTTCTGCTTCTTCTACACTACCCTGTTTAGCCAGGCCCACTGTTTTATTGGTAGCCCTTGCTCACTTCCCACAAGGGTCAGGCAAGGTCCCTGTGTGTCACCTACAAGGTGTGCCCTAGCTTTTTCCAAAGCTGATTGTACTGATTCCATCATTAAAGGTTTGGGCGAATGTTATACAGCTGGATGCCCTTCCTGACATTATTTCTCTCCATTTTCCCTGACTTGAGACTGGTACCAAGCAACAAACATCTGATGACGGAGACACATGAGCTGTTTTGCAACTGTGTTCATCCAAAGAATGTCCAATCTGTCCAGGTGACATTTCAATTTTTCTGACCACTTACAAGTACTCAAAAACTCTCTCAACCTGTATATAATTGATTTATTTCACTTAAAAAGCAAAAAAGAAACCATAAAAATGTGTAGGCATCATTTTATTATAATCAACAACAGGACAGTAGTGAGTCCAGCTATGTTATATGGGTTGGAGATGGTGGCACTGACCAGAAAGCAGGAGACAGAGCTGGAGGTAGCAGAGTTAAAGATGCTAAGATTTGCACTGGGTGTGACGAGGATGGACAGGATTAGAAATGAGTACATTAGAGGGTCAGCTCAAGTTGGACAGTTGCGAGACAAAGTCAGTGAGGCGAGATTGCGTTGGTTTGGACATGTGCAGAGGAGAGATGCTGGGTATATTGGAAGAAGGATACTAAGGATAGAGCTGCCAGGAAAGAGGAAAAGAGGAAGGCCTAAGTGAAGGTTTATGGATGTGATGAGAGAGGACATGCAGGTGATGGGTGTAACAGAACAAGATGCAGAGGACAGAAAGATACGGAAGAAGATGATCCGCTGTGGCAACCCCTAATTGGAGCAGCCGAAAGAAGAAGAATAACTCATCCACTCATGTAGTTTTTTTCCCTTCATATTACGGCTGGGCAATATGACAAAAAGTAAACCTTCCAGTTTTAAAATGTTTTAACAATTTATGATTATTTTGAATATTTCAACATAGAAATTATTTTCAAACAAAATGACAAGGTTGTCATCACTTTGAAAGCTGAAATTACAATTTATTCCTTCTTAGGCATACAAAAACATGTATGTACTTTACATATATGGATGTGCAAAATAAGAAAACCTTTTTCTGTGCAGACTAGTCTGTAAAAATGTTTTTTTTTTTTTTTTTTAATATGTTTTTACATTTGCAGCGCTCATCATTCTCTGTAGATCCACATTCCTTTCACATCAGTTACAGGCAACGTTCCTTAAACTCTGCAGTTTTTTTCTCTATTTCCCTCACTGCTGTTCTGTTATAGCACAGATACACCTTCTGCTATTATCACAGGTAAGTTTTTTTTTTTTTTTTTAACTTGCAGAGCAGACCTGCCAGCTTCTTCCCTCTGCTACAACTACAGCTTTCCAAAGTGGCTCGCCTGTTAAGCAGTTGTTTTCAACCTTTTTTAATTTGAGAAATTCCTTGTGGACCTTTATGGATTTTCACCAGGTTTCATTTACTAACATTGGATTGAAAAGAGGTTTGGAGTTGTATATCATCTACATTTACTGATGTTAGATCAATCGATTAGGGGCTGAGAGGTCCCCTTGGAGTAAGCATCTGGATTTATTAACAGTGGAGAATGCCACATCTTACCTGCTTTTTGTGGACTGGCAATTGGGAATGACTTCACTAAAAATACTTACTTTGCCCGATTCTCACAGATCGCATAAATTTTCTACTGACCAAAACACTGTTGTGAAGGAGTCATTTCCTCTAAGTGCACTCTAATAGCCCTTTGACCACTTGTTACAGACTGCCTACTTGTTTTTCCCCATCGTAGCGTAGCCATTGTTGCAGGGGAAAAAGGTACAACGGACATCTTTGGCATATTCTTCTTGCAGCCCCAGAGAAGGCATGCTGCCTTCCAAACGTAATCATGCTGTCTAACTGGATATATATAGTATGGAGTGTGGTTGTGTGGTGCTTGCTGAATCAGGGGCTTTATCTTTGTCCTATGCTTCCTCACATTGGTTTCATTCTGCTGGGTGTTTCTATTTTAAGTCCTGAAATAAATTGGATGTGCTACCACTTTTAACTGCTATCATCATTTTTGCAAACTTTGCTTTTACATTATTTTGCTCAGTATCTGATCTTTCATATCCAAACCAATTCCAGACAACTGATTGAATGTTACGGACTTTCGTTGGAACAGGCACCACTTCATAGTGCAGTGCAGAATCCAAATTTGTTTCTGCAAATCAAAAAAACAAATGAATACAAATATAAACATTTTGTTTTATATAGCACATTTTCATACAAATAAAGTATCTCAAAGTGCTTTACATGATTAAGAAAGAGAAAAAAGACAAATAAGAATTAAAATTAGGAAACACTAATTAACATAGAATAAAAGTAAGGTCTGATGGCCAGGGAGGACAGTAAAAACAAAAAAAACTCTAGACGCCCAGCCTCCTCTAGGCATTCAACCTAACATAAATGATCTCAATCAGTCGTTATTGTATTCAGGGTTCTAATGGAAGAATTTGATGATGACGGTCATGTGGATTTCTGGCCTTTAATCCATTATAATAAGTACGTAAGTAATCCATAAATATAAATAAGTAAGTAAATAAATAAGTAATGGGTGTGGATCCAGAATTGTTAAGACTGTCAATAACAAGCATTATGGTTAGCATCTTGATTTTTGTAAAGTGTAAATATGATTCATTGAATATAAAACATTCTCAGGTGAGGGCTTGTTGATTTTTACTTTTTCTCTCTTTGAGTCTTGCACTCTCTTTCTCTCATCCCTCCTTTTTCACTGTCTGTTTCACATTACAAAGTGAATCAAAACAAGCAGAATTGAACTTGATAAATAATGTAGCAGTGCCTAACAGTCTCTGGGAGTCTTCAGTTATGACTTGATTGGAGTGAATACACTGCCTCAAAGACACACAGGAAGAGATTTCCAGAAGATTGAATCAGTTAAGCTGACTGAACACTGTGATAGACGGAAGTTGACACTTTGGAACTATGGTACTTTTGGCCTGTAAATTCTGGTGGGGTCATACCAGAATTATCCATTATGTTTACAGACTTCTCTAACATTAACTTGCCTAAAATATCTGTTCTTCTTTTTTCTAATGACTAGCAAAATGTGGAAGTTGTTGAACTGCTTGTGTTACAAAAAAATCATTCAAACATTGAGGTGCTGGTGCCTGATCTGTCTTGATTGGTTTCAGATCATTATGATACCTTCTCACATATTTATCATCTGACAAAATGCAGCAATATAAATTTAAACCTTAAAGGAATGCTCAAATCAAAAATGACATTTTTTTTTTTATTTTACTTTCCCCTAAATAATTTTTAGTGATGGTCAAGAAAAAATTTGATCTAATTTTTTTCTTGCAGAATGGAGAGAAAACATTGTGAAAAACATTTTTGGGAAAAAAAGAAAAGTAAAATACTAAATCTTGTGTTGCATTATTCACATGTCTTTTATCCATTCGTATGCTCAAAATATCTAAAATGCTAAAATATTGTTATATACTTCTGGATTTATCAGTGCACATCATAAACAGGAAAATAAAGCCTCATGAGAAGGAAGTTTTGAACTGAAGATGGGACTCTTGACCAATGAGTAAGAGTGAGAGGCAGATAAGTACACTGAGAGCCTCACAACCACCCATTGCTCAAGAAAGAATATTGGTTATGACCTGCAAAAATTGAAGTAACAACATCTCAAGTTTAGAATGAAATGGCTTAAAGATTAAATAGGATGCTAACACAGAAAGAATTTCAGATTACTACAGTGCCTGATTTGAACATAAAACTCTGGGGCTGTCCAGTAGTAGTGATAACCAAATGCAGACAGGCACTTACTGACTAGTGCAGGGTTTGCAAATAATTGAAAAAACAACATTCTTACATATATGTATTTTCTACAACATGAGTCTGTGCTTCTTTGAAAAAGGGGCATCATACTGCTGGTTTCTTTTTAATTAAAAAGAATTGGTACTTGTGAGGATCCCTGGGTGGCTTTTTTAAATTTAGCACCATCAAACGGTGCTCCTCATAGTTAGGTGAAGGTAAGGATGCTGCTCAGCACCATTCTGATCAGCTTAATGTCTTCTACATGATGCATTCCTGATATTGATCTACTTGCTTATTTTCAGATAACGTAGGTTACCTTAAAGTAAGCAAATGTGACTGGACATTTTTGTATCGCTTTGCTGGCTTGCACTGGATAGATCTGACTGGAAAAACTGTAAACTGGAAGTGCAAATGCGTGATTGTTAACAAAAAATAAAGTAAGGCAGTCCTCATTCTAATGTCAAGAATAAAAGATTCTAGGCTTTAAGCCCAGTTGCTAAACTGTAAAATTTTCTTTAGGTTTCACATGTGCACACTCAAACAAGAGTAAATCTAGAATACTGCAGAGCCAATAAAGCCCACCCCTTCAACTAGAAACAGCCTTGCAACACCCCCCACGAAAACAAAATCACATACTACAAAATACAGCATTTTTTAGATAAGAGCATATGATGGAAAATGGAGAAAAATGCTTAAGTCGACAAAGCTGAGGGCTTTTGAAAACATTTTAATAATAAATTACTAGGTAAGCTTTCTACTTACTTTGCACAACACTTGATGGGTCTGTGCCATTGTTGGTTCTTAATGCAGAAATGCCACTGCATAGGAATACTATGAAGACCATCTTTAAGTGTCTATACCATTTCAATTTAAGATTACATTTTTTAGTCATGGTAATCTTCTTCTGATAATTTGAATGCGTACATTACTGGAACAGACAAGTAAACAATATTGTTTACAACAGAAGTTTAACAGTTTGCTGAATGATTTATATATAATGGTACAGTACCTGTGGAGTCTCCCACATATCCCATGGAGTATGTCTATTTTGCATAAACTCAGGTGTTATCAACAGTTTGTTCTTCACACATTCAAGTTTTAACTTCTTCAGATGCACTGCTTCAGTTATTTCACTTTCTCATTAAATATACTTATGAAAATAACAAACTCCTAATGGAATTCATATTTCTTCCAAAAAATATGGTAGTTGGTATGCTGTTTGCCTTTAATGCTGATACCTGTTTATTATCCTTTCTCATAGTTGTTTTGTCTTTCTCATTGAACTTCAATAACAAAAACACTCTTCCACAAACACACACACACACACTCTTCTTTAGGATTACATTTGATCATGAAAGCACTGGTCACAAGGCATGAAATGGCCCTGGACAGAGCAGCAGTTCATCATAGGACCTGGCAATTCAACTAACAAGCATTTTTGGGAATGTTGGGAGTAAGATGACAGTATATAGTGGAAAACCCACAGAGGCATGAGAGCTACGTGCAGACTCCACATGGACAACACCCAGGTGTGGAATTTGATCCTAAAATGCTCAATCTATGAGCCAGTAGCCCAATAAACATGGCCTACATATAAAACACAACTAAATATTTATTTATTTACTGACATTGCTTTGTTTAGTATTTTGTGTCTCTCTACTACATACTGCGTTGTCTGTTTCTTCATTAGTGGGGCTAGCACCAAATCCTTTAGTGCTATAAGGTACAGTGGATTCAGCAAGTACTCAGACCCCTTCTCTTTCTGCATACTTTATTTTGTTGTTGATTTAATTTTAAATGGATACATTTCCCATTTTTGTTCAAGTGTCTACACTGATTAATCCATAATGACAAAGATAAAACATGTTTTAAAAAATGTTTGCAAATGTATTAAAATACCAAAAACTGAAATCTCACATTTATATACAGTAAATATGCTCTGGCACTCCAAATTGTGGTTATGTATTTTCAGTTTGCTTTAATTATTCTTCAGATGTGTCTAGAACTTGATTGGATTCCACCTGTGGCAAAATAATTAATTGGACAGCACTTAGAAAGGCATATGCCTGTGTATATAATATCCCTCAATTCAAACTGCGTAACAGGACAGAAAGCAAGCCATCAAGTCCAAAGAACTCTCTGTAGACCTGTGCGATAAACTTGTTGTGAGCCACAGATCAGGTCAAGGGTATAGAACCATTTCTAAATCTTAAGAGTATTCCTAGGAGCTCAGTGGCCTCAATAATTTTGAACCGGAAAATGTTTTGAACCACCAGGGCTCTTCCTAGAGTTGGCCATCCATCCAAACTAAGTAAAAGGGCAAGAAGGATCTTGGCCAGGGAGGTGACCAAAAACCCAGTGGTCACTCTAATAGAACTTCAGAAGTCCTCTACTGAAATGGGATAAAATGTTGGAAGGACGATTATTTTAGGAGCACTCCATCAATTAGACAGAAGCCACTGAGTAAAAGGCATATGACAGCCTGCTTGGGGTCTTTTAAAGGACTCTGAGGACATGAGGAAAAACATTCTCTGATGTTAAAAAGACAAAAATGTAACTCTTTAGTTAGATAGATAGATAGATAGATAGATAGATAGATAGATAGATAGATAGATAGATAGATAGATAGATACTTTATTAATCCCAATGGGAAATTCACAATTTAGGCAGAACTCCAAGCACTATGTCTGATGAAGACCAAGTGCTGCAGATCAGCTGCGTAATACCATCTCTACAGAGAAGCATTGTGCTGGCAGCAGCATGCTTTGGGGTTGGTTCTCAAATGCGGGGGCAGGGAGACTGGTCAGAACTGAAGAAAAGACAAATGCAGCTAAATACAGAAAGGTCCTTTAAGAAAACCTCAACCACAGTACACATAACCACAGACTGGGGCAATAGTTTGCCTTTCAGTATAACAATGACCCAAACCATACAGTGAAGACAATGCTAAAGTGGCTTTGGGACAAGTCTTTTGACTGTCTGTTA
The DNA here is from genome assembly GCF_900747795.2 of Erpetoichthys calabaricus. NCBI lineage: Eukaryota > Metazoa > Chordata > Cladistia > Polypteriformes > Polypteridae > Erpetoichthys > Erpetoichthys calabaricus. Next base: position 201,723,332 of record NC_041397.2, read on the forward strand.
ATGGCTCATCCAAAGCCTAGACTTCACCCCTATGGAATATTTGTGGAGAGACCTAAAGATGGCTGTTTACAGATGCTTCCTAACCAATCCAACAGAACTTGAGATTGCACTGAAGCCATTAATCATTAAATACTTGTAATCCATCTTACTTTTAAAAATAAGTTTAATAAGGTGGTTGTTAAATTTTTGGATTAGCAATTGTGCTTCATTCATTTTTTCCTACATAACTGTAGGTATTTTGCGTAAAGTTACCTTTTTTCAAGAATAAGCAAAGAATGAAAAATGTTGGTGGTCTAGCATGCATCTTTTAGTGAGATCAGTGAAGTTTTAGGTTTATATTATTTTTATTTTTCATTATATGCTTTACCTGTGTTTTCATTTTATTTATATTAATTTAAAGGTACCATTAGCTCATATTGAGCATTCTTAGTTTACTAAAGGCAAATGGTTTTTGCTATTCCAGTCTTTGTCATCAGATATTTGCATTATTTCATTAGGATACAGAAAATATACCCTTGCATTCACCCCTTGCATTTTTAAAAAATTTCTTCTAGTTACAACTATACAGTTTAATACACTGAAATAATTTTTCTTCCATCACTAGACTTGCAAAAATATTCCATTCAGTATTCCTTCAGAAGCAATGACAGCATAGACCTTCTTGTAAGCTCATAAAGACACATGCAAGTTTGTAGAATTGTTGCCTATTTTTGAAAATGTTCCCCAACTCCAAACTAGATGGAGAGTATAGGTGAAGAGCAGTTCGCAGGTCACTCCCCAGATTTGTATTTCAGTCTGGAGTCTAACTAGACCATTTCAGAATAGTGACTTTCTGTTTTTTATTTAAAGATACAAATTAAAGAAGAGCTAGGTTATTTCTCACAAATTATATTTTAGTTATTGGTTATATTTTAGATTGTATTTTAGTGAAACCATCCTCCATTTCACAAAGATATTCTCTTCACTTAAGTACAAAAACATTTTTAATATTGTTACACAACAGCTTCCAACATTGTTAATTGAGCACAAAGGCTTCAAACATTTTAAATAATTTTTGAATAATAGAAAGGGCAGATAAATTACCATTAATAGCAGCTTATAAGTCCAGAGGGTCAATATAACGAAAAGTGTCTAAGAATCAAACTTCTGTTAGCGAAATATTCACAACGTTATCCATCAGAACATATTCCTTCACCAGGACCAGACAACTAGAAACTAAAGACAAATAATTTTAGCATCTCATTAAAACATATGAACACATACCCTGAAGGAGGATATACAATAAAACCTTACCAAAGGTACATGTTTTCAAAGCACTTTCTTTTTTTTTTAAAGCCATAGTTTATACCATGTGCTCTTGGCAATTGTCCTACTGGAAAATCAACCTTTATTTTTCTCTGGTTAACTGCAGTGGGTTCTTCTTGACGATTTTCTTGTATTTGTCTCCATTCATGTTGCCCTTGATAACAACAAGTGTTCCAGTTCCTATCGCTAAATTTCAGACACAAAGTGTGATGCTTCCACCCTTGTGCTTGATGGCCAGAATAATGTTATCTCAGTGTTGGACTGTATTTGGCTTGCAAGAAACATAGAATTATACTTTTAGGCTAAAGAGCTCAAATGTAGTTTTATCAGACTGCAGTATTTTTTGGACAGTTCTATTTGTAATTGAAGAGCCATACAACTCTGTCAATGCTGTAGCTGACCTTCTGGTCATTTCTTCAATGGCTGGCCTTCTTCTTTTGTCCAGTTTGGTAGTACAGCCTGATCTATGCCTAGTCAAGTCAAGTTGGGGAGCACTACACGATGAAACAACTCGGGATCCCGGTTTGCAACCCCCCAGGCAGACAAGCGGTCCAGTCCCACCCTCCGGAAATTACCCTCTGTCTGTCACAGCCAGGTGTTACGCGGGCAACCCCTTGGCCTGGTCCAGCCACTCGGGTCCCCAACAATGAGGATCTTATCAGCCGGATCACCCTCTGGGAAACGCGCCACATGGCCGCAGTGCGGTAACTGATGCTCCCTCACAATGCAGGTAATGTGCCTCATTCGGCACATGAGCGACCGCTCATTCGACACAAAGTCAAACCAACGGTACCCAAGGATTCTCTGCAGAGACACAGTACCAAAGGAGTCCAGTCTTCGTCTCGGGTCACTGGATAGCATCCATGTCTCGCAACCATATAGCAAGACAGGAAGCACCAGGACCCTAAAGACTTGGACCTTCATCCTTTTGCATAGATAGAGGGAGTGCCACACACCTCTTTCCAGCGACCTCATGACCCCCCCATGCTCTCCCAATCCGTCTACTGACTTCATAGGAAGAGTCACCATAGACATGAATGTCACTGCCAAGGTAAGTAAACCTCTCAACGAGGCCGACACTCTCTCCGCAAACAGCCACACTGCTGATGGCTGTGCCCAAGAGGTCATTAAAGGCCTAGACTGTGACATATATTTTTCCATTTTGTTACAATATACTTTACAGTGCTCCTAAGAACATTTAAAGTTTTCCTAATCTTGTTGTAACCTTCTCCAGCTTTTTGCTTTTCTCCTAACAACTACATCTTTGCACATTGTGTTGCAGAGGCTCTGTCACCTTTTGACCTCTCTAAGTGGGTTCAAAAATGGATGGATGTGACAGCAGGATGTGTGAGAGAAAATAAAACAAACAAGCAATTAATCTGTGAGCTGAAATCCAGTACTGTTGTGCTTGATAATATTTGCAGTTAAATTAAACAAAACAAGCTGCATTAGATCCTGCAAAAGATAATATAGTTTATTTACTAAAAAATATCTCCTCCTTGTTCATTGACTTGTGGCTTTGCATTTACAAAATGCTAAAAACCTTCAGAAACATTTAGCAAGGCATTGGCTGGGTCTTGTTTCCCTTTTCTCTTACTTAAAATTCATAGTTGTCATGCAAAATAAATCAGCTTCTCTTTTTATAACATAGCTTGAATCTGCTTCAGAGTGAATAAGATATGAGCCTTAAACGTTCACAGTCCTTATGCTGACACATTCAATCACATCACAAGGCTGTCGAGCTGCTGAAGAACCAGAGACACTGCCAGACTTCTTAAAGAGGAGCATGAAAACAGGCTGTGAGGGTGGTGGTATTGGTGGGAGGCAGGGGGGGAGGATTATAAGATACTGCAGGGAGGTTGGGGGCTGCGTTTGATTAATATGGATTATCAAAGTGTTTTCATTACCCAACAGTCAGACAGCCATTGAGGGAGGGCATATTCAGTATGCAATGGGAGATTGTGACTTCAGCGGCAGCCGCGTAGCTGCCTGCCTTTACTACATGCTAATGCTGATCTCTCTTTTTACAGCATTTAAAGTGCATTATAAATGTGTGTCAGATTAAGAGAAACCTGTGTCCGCAATAAATTACATACAGTATAGTATACTCATGCTATATCTGCCCTAAGCTTTAAGGCTCAAGATTTTATTAATATAAATAGCAATTATGTACAAAAGTGGTTTGTGTTTGATGTAAGCATGTGGGAAGTGAAATGTTACAATATATGAATAATATATAAAATATATATAAAAAATGATATAAAATATTTAAATTATATGAAATTAGAACTCACTCTTGAAACAACTTTTGTTTCTAAATAACAACAGCATTTCATTAAGGATTAAAATTACAAAAATAGCTATCTTGCTAGACCATTAAGAGATCAATTTCCAGTGGAATGCTTTCTGTAAGAAATAAAAGAAATCCAGAAATTTTAATTAATGAAAGATTTATGTTTTTCAAGATTGACCTTTACTGTTATTGTGAAATGAAAACCTTTCTAAAGAGAAAACCAAAGAATAGTCAAAGGACAAACTGAGTGCTGAATACTAGAATCACAATCCCAGGACTCAAACTCAAAGCCACTATTTCTTCATAAAATTTACCCTAAATGTTTTTTTAGATGCCTTTGTCTTTAAAAAAAATGCTGCTCCTTTATATTATCCTCAATACAACGTTGAGATGTCAGTCTGTTTGCAACCACTGTCTTTTATAATGGCAGTGCAATAACTTTGTTAGTAACAAACGTTGATGCTAAAAAATGTCAGCAGCCATGAAAAATAATGTGGAAAATGTCTCAAAACAAATGGCAATGTGATTGTAAAAGAAAAAAATATATATAAAAAAATAATAATAGAAGTAACAATCATAACATTTTAAAATTAAAAAAACTGGATTAGAATAATACTAATGGAGTTTCAGACTTTTACTAATTGATTGGTAAAATTATGCCCTGTATTAGTTGAATAGTTGGAAATGTAAAATCATACTAATTTTTCTGTTAGTTTCTTTTATAAAAAAAACTCAATTAAACAAAAGAAAATATGATAGCAAGTAGAATAGTGTGCTCTATAAACAATCCTACAAGCCCCATCTAAAATGGCTCTTTGTATAGCATAAAACAGAAAGTAAAATAAAAAGGTTAAATACAGGCCAGCATATTTACTTTAGGATTACATTAATTACTTCTTGCCAAGATCTAAAGAAGTTCTGGACAGATCTTCATGAAGAGTATTTTTTTTCTAATAATAAATTTATTTATATAGCATCTTTCATACATATGAATGCAGCTTAAAGTGTTTTACAGAGAGTGCAAAAAAACAATAAGATAAAGATAAAAAATAAGTAAAAGTAAAAAATAAAAATGCATGAATATAACCCAGTGAAAATTAACTAAAAGCCAGGGTAAAAAAGTATGTTTTCAACTAATTTTTAAAATAATTAGACAAGAGGCCGGATGAATATCTAAGGGTAGGTTGTTCCAAATCTTTTGTGCATAAAAACAGAAGGCTGCTTCTCCATATGTCTTGTATTTTACGTTAGGAATATTTAGCGAGCAGGCGCTTGATTATCTTGACCTATCTGGAATATATTCAGTCAGAAATCTGAACTGTATGAAGGTGCTTGTCTATTTAAAGCTTTAAATACTAATAAATATTAATAAAAGTATTATAAAATCAATTCTAAAAGAAGCAGGTAACCATGTAGTCTTGCTAAAATATGGGTAATATACTCAGTTCTTCTAGTGAGAGTAAGTACTCTTGCTACTGCATTTTGAACAAATTGTAATCTTTGTGTTGTCTTTTTAGACAGTCCTGTAAGAAGTGCATTAGAATAATCTAGGCATGAGTTTGCTTCTTAGTATCTTCCAAGTTAAGGAATGGTCTTACACAAGCTATGTTTCTGAGATGGAAGAAGGCTGTCTTCACAACACTGTCAATGTGCAGTTTGAATATGAGCTCAGAATCGAGAATATCGCCTAGATTTTTAACCTCAGTTTTAATTTGTAGTGCCAATCTTTTCCCTGGCATTGGCATTTATTTGCCAATAAGGAGAATTCCACTCTTTATTCAATTTCAAAAATTTCTATTCATCTAGACAACTCACCAGTTTATTTACAGCACTGGGATCCACTGGCACTACACATACAGTGGAACCTGTAATTCATTCCAAAACTCTGGTTGCAACCCAATTTGGTCATGACCCGAACTAATTTCTCCCATAGGATTGCATGTAAATACAAATAATCCGTTCCAGACCGTACTAACTATATGTAAATATTTTTTTAAAGATTTTTAAGCACAAAAATAGTTAATTATACCATAGAATGCACAGTGTAATCTATACTAATAAAAGGCAAAGCCCTCACTGACTCACTGACTGACTGACTGACTGACTCACTCATCACTAATTCTCCAACTTCCCGTGTAGGTAGAAGTCTGAAATTTGGCAGGCTCATTCCTTACAGCTTACTTACAAAAGTTAGGCAGGTTTTATTTCGAAATTCTAGGCGTAATGGTCATAACTGGAACCTGTTTGACTGACTCATTCATCACTAATTCTCCAACTTCCCGTGTAGGTAGAAGTCTGAAATTTGGCAGGCTCATTCCTTACAGCTTACTTACAAAAGTTAGGCATGTTTTATTTCGAAATTCTACGCGTAATGGTCATAACTGGAACCTGTTTGACTGACTCACTCATCACTAATTCTCCAACTTCCCGTGTAGGTAGAAGTCTGAAATTTGGCAGGCTCATTCCTTACAGCTTACTTACAAAAGTTAGGCAGGTTTTATTTCGAAATTCTACGCGTAATGGTCATAACTGGAACCTGTTTGACTGACTCATTCATCACTAATTCTCCAACTTCCCGTGTAGGTAGAAGTCTGAAATTTGGCAGGCTCATTCCTTACAGCTTACTTACAAAAGTTAGGCAGGTTTCATTTCGAAATTCTACGTGTAATGGTCATAACTGGAACCTGTTTTTTGTCCATATACTCTAATGGAGGAGGCGGAGTCACGTATCGCGTCATCACGTATTACGCCTCCTACGTAATCACATGAACTGAAAACGAGGAAGAGATTTACAGCACAAGTCAAACGCGGGAACGACGGTAAATGACGTTAATTGTTGACTGTCTTTTAATACTGTGTACTTGTTGAGTGTCTTTTAATACTGTGTAAGCATACATATTAACACATGTGCAATTAAACGTGTGCATTTACGGGGTGATTGCTCAGGCTTAAAAGCTCGCCTTTTATTAAAAAGGTAAATGCAAACTCTTTTCATTCTGAAGGGCACAAACCACGTTAGATTTCAGCCGTTAAACGCGCAAAAATGTCAGTACACCAGATAAATAAGCGCAACATATTATCAGTTGTATTGTATGCTTACAATACATATAGAAATGTGTTAATGTGTTAACTAATATTATGGGATGGTGTTTTTCGACTCGCGCTTTGATTTAAACGATTGCATGTCTTGGTGGGTTTGCGTAGCTTATTGTCAATATCTTTACAGCTCTTTTTAAGACTTAATTTAAAAAGGTTTTCTTTTCTTCTTAATAAAAATTTAAAAGCAGTACTTTAAAACCAGCGCTCACTTCACTCCCTTACGGGAATCGAACCTCGGACGTCAGCACTAGAGGCTAAGCCCCTAAAATTGCGCCACGGCGTGTGGTTCGTTTATTTGACAGCATGTAGATCGGGGTAATTACATTAACGGCATTCGTAGTCTGATTCACAATCTGATTGTATGGGTGGTTACCTACCAGGTAACGCTTATGGTTAGCCAGCAAGTCATCTCGAAGTGATCACTCGAGTGAACGCAGCTTCACAAAAAAAAACAGATCCTTAACAAACTGTTATTGGTATATTTTCCCTCAATTTTAAAAGGTTTTCTTTTCTTCTTAATAAAAATTTAAAAGCAGTACTTCGCCGGTATACGAATGTGTATACAGTATATATTATATATATATATGTATATATAATATATG